>NW_028261383.1:133618122-133855622 GCF_051295495.1 Thamnophis sirtalis
CCCTACCTTCAGTGCAAAGATTAACTTTAGTGCTCATTCTCAACTGTAATATAAACCTAAGGTATTCTAATCAGAGGTGGTATTCAGCAGGTTCTGACCAGTTCTGGAGAACCGGTAGCGGAAATTTTGAGTAGTTTGGAGAACTGGTAAATACCACTTCTGACTGGCCCTGCCCCCATCTATTCTCTGTCTCCTGAGTCTCAGCTAAGCGGGAGGGAATGGGGATTTTACAGTATCCTTCCTCTCCCACGCCCACCAAGCCACACCCACAGAACTGGTAGTAAAAATTTTTTTGAATCCCACCACTGATTTTAAACATTTAAACACACCCTTGGATCAGTGGTGAAATCTTAATTTTTTGCCACCGGTTCTGTGGACGTGACTTGGTGGGGAGGTCATGTGTCTGGGTAGGTGTGGCCAACTTTATTTCACTTTTTAAAGCATTATTTTTCTACCTATTTGCCCAAACCAGTAGTAAAAACAAATGCTTTAAAAAGTGAAAAAAGATTCCGACGATCACATGGCATAGCTGAGTATCACGGAAACTCCCCCCCCCTTTTTAAAGCTTTTTTTTTTACTACTGGTTTGGGTGAACCCTAGCATTTTTAGCTACCGGTTCTAGCAAACGGTCAGAACCGGTACCATTTCACCCCTGCCTTGCATACCAAAAGATGGGTTTAGGAAATAGGGTTGCTTTGTCATTGAACTGGCTCCTTATCTACCCAATAGAACAGGGGTGTCGAACTCGCAGCCAGTGGACTGAATGCGTTACATGCTGGCCACACCCACCCTTGGTTTAGTGAAGGGAGGAAAGTTGCGATACATCATGTGACGCCACAAGTTTGACACCCCTGCAATAGAAGGACTGGAGTGACTGTTTTCCTATGATCAAAGATAAATGTGGTTTACCAAATTGTTGTATAATTTTTAAACTTACATAGCTGATTTTTATCTCTTATTATTGGTTTGCCTTTTTTGTCCATTTGTCCATTTTTATCACATTTAAAAAATACCATCTGTAACACTAGATCATACCTAAATCCATCAGGAAAGCTGTACCTTATCCTGAATTCACTCTATCACCTCTACAAATATTCAATCCACAATCTTTTCTAACTGTAATATAAATCTAAGCCACCACTAAGCAGAAAAAGCTCATTCCCTATGGTAACCCTGACACCAATTATAGTCATGATTTAATCCTAATGCCAACTTCACCAAAAAATAGATCCCCTAACCATAATCCCACTCCTCATTCCCAACCTAAGCCTACTGCAAAGCAAAAAAAAAACAAAAAAAAAAACTTCATTCTAATACTAACCTTCACACCTTTTTTTTATAGATCAGAAGGAAACCAGAAATACCTACTATCTAGAAGTTGAATCATGGCCACTGGACCATTTTTCTTGCTGGTTTAAAACATTTCGCTGCTTATCTAAGTAATTTCTTCAGTATGAAACAACAAGAAGTTGAGTTGCCATGATTCAACTTCTAGACAACTCTACCTGCATGACTGAGAAGCTCCATCAACATAAATGCCTACCTTATAGGACAGGGTGGACTAGAAGACCTCCAAGGTCCCTTCCAACATTATGATTCTAGAATTCTATGATTCTAACGGGAATAAAAATATATCCTAATCATCATCTTTACTAGTTTGTTTACAGTTGATGGGCTACTGAATAGCAGAATAACAGAGTTATTCCAACTCAATAACTCTGTTATTCAGTAGCCCAACACAGAGATTAAGATTGGTCAGAATGATAGGAAAAATCCTTCCTATTGTTGTAGAAAATAGTGTAGGACCAAAAATAAAATAAAGGCAGGTATTTAGTGCTGTTGGAAGGTGGGACCAATAGCTGGAGCTGGATGAGTAAGATTTTTCTTCATCACGGTTGAAAAAATTGAATAGGGACAAACCAGTATGAATCATCTATCCGTAGATGAAAGAAAAATAAAGAAAACTTGAATATCAAGATTGAGGATGTTTGTGGAAACTTAATTTCCTGTATTCCCCTATGTAGTTCTTATCCAAATCTTGTGATGTGTGCTAAAGCCAGCAAGAAACAATATTAGAAAAGACCAAGTAGCTTTCTAATTAGTGAGTTGTTAGTCTACAAGCCTGGTAGAAAGAGACCCATTTCAGTCAGTGGTAGCAAAAAACAACAACACCTCAGAGAGGTCTAGCAGCACTTTTTCTGACTTAACAAAAGTTATTAACATGTTTTTCTGATAAAATGAGCTGCAACTCATGAACGTTTATGCTTTTTAATTACATTCATTAGTTGGAAAAGGTGCTACCAGAATTCTCCTGACTTTTGGTTTCACATGTAGACATTGTGTGGCTTACGCATTTAAATTAGGACTTGAAATGAAAGGGACAGAAATTGGTGCTTCACTTGCTTTCCCAGGAACCAAGATTCTTCATATATTGGAAGGAAAAATAAAAGGAAGACAGCTGGTTGAAAAGATAAAGGTCTATAATGATCAAGAACTGTTATTCCAGGGACAGTGGGAGCTAGTACTGCTGATTTACAACTCCACTACATGTCCATATATCGGTAAATGTCAAATTTATCCCCATTCCATGGTTTTTTGTAGCAGTGTTTCTCAACCTTGGCAGCTTTTGGATGGGTGGACTTCAATTCCCAGAATTCCCCAGCCAGCCATACATTTGAAAGCTGCCAAGGTTGAGAATACTGACCTAAAAGTTTTTATACTATTATTTATCCCTTCCCCCAAAGCATCCCCAGTTCATCCCAGTTCTACTGCATCCTTGTCCTCACCAGTTATTGTTTCCAAACACTTGGAAGAAGGATCTTTCAGCCATTGGGTTGCACTGGGGCAAACAAACTAATGAGCTACTCAACTCTTTGAAAAATGGAGGGGTTTTGCTATACATCTAGCAGTTTGTTTATTTATTTATTTAGTAATCATACATGCCACCTACCACACCTAAAGATGACTGTATTCAGCAGTACAATCATAGAAAAACAAAACAAAACTTAGCATGAAACGATACATAAAAACACTATAACTGGTTTAAAATGAGCAAGATGAGAAGGAAGGAAGCATGATACACATAAGGAGGAAACAGGTTCTTATCTTCTCTTAGTCCATTAACCAACTTCAGAATGACACGTCCCATTGGGTGAAGTTTGCTTCACTTCATTCACAAGAGAAAGAGGAGCTGGGAAGAGAAGCATATATAGCAGGTCAATTTGGGGAAACATCTGGCTGAGCTGCAATAGCACTTAGACTTATATACCACTTCACAGTGCTTTACCACCCCCTCTAAGCGGTTTACAGAGTCAACCTATTGCCCCCAACAATCTGGGTCCTTATTTTACCCACCTAAAAGATGGAAGGCTGGAAGAATGGAAGTCTGAGTCAGGCCTGGGTATGATGAGATTTGAACTGCCAAATTGCAGGCAGCCAGCAGTCAGCAGAAGTAGCCTGCAGTACTGCACTCTAACCACTGCGCCACCATGGCTCAGAAGCTTGTACCCCAAAACTTTGTGGTCAGGAACTGCTGGGTTTTCCCCCCCCCCCTTGCACCAATCAGATAGTAGTCAGTACTGCAAAAGTATCAAAGTGCCCAATAACAGCAAATGCAAAATTTATCCTCTTTGCATGGTTGGCTGCTGTAAATACAAATTACTAAGTCAGAAGCATTACAAAGTAAAACAAAAAGAACTAAAAAAGAAAAAAAAAACTAGCCATTTTGTCTATGTAAAATTGCAAGAGAAATTGAAGATGGGAAATTACTGATTTTTGCATTGAAAAATATGCTAGAGATAGACTATAATGTGAGTTTATGAGTTTTGAATTGTCATTGGGAGGATGAACCCATAGGAGCGTCCGGCCTTCAAAGCTTTTGTAAAATGCATTCTAAATCTTTATAAAGCAGTCAGTTGTTTAGGGCCCCTTTTTAGGCAAAGTGTTGCAGTACAATTTGTGAAATACAAAGAAAATCTAAATTTGGGATTAAAATGTGAACATTTATATCTCATGAGGTTGGATTTATGGGAATGGATCATGGTATAACTAATAGGGAAGGCCATTTTGATTTTGTTCTCTAAAGTTTTTCTTCCATTTAAGTCAGTTTTGGTCATAGATTTCTAGATGCATGGTGATATTCCAATTGTACTCTGTGAATTTCTATCAGAATCCTTTAGTCTAGTCTACACTGTGAAGCAGATTGCTGGAGTATATCATCACATTTTTTTCAGGTGCATGGATTATTAATTTGATTTCATGTAATAGCTAGGAGGCAAAATCTGCAATCTTCAGAACGTTTTCCCGTACTATGAGTGAGGTTCATTTTTTAGTCAACGTGAGTAATTCCAGGAAGTGAATGTAACAGGTTAATTAATATATGTTTTGTACAAATGAAGAAACCAAAAGTGGTATGATTGCACATCTATATTCTTGTGATGAAACAAAAATATAGTTTTATTTGCTCTTGCCTAATTAGCGTCATCTTTTGTCCCACATTAAAGACAGGTATTATCAATGGGAAATCAAGAACTTGGTAGATTTAATTGCATAGAGAAGCATCAGGAGGGAGAAAAGGCATTTGGAAGATGAAGTAGCAAACAATTTTTTTTCTCAATTCTTAGCACTCATTAAATACAGAACTATTTCAGTCATCCTTAGGTACCTTCCAGATTGGTGATGATGTAGCTGGGAATGATGGCAGTTGTAGTCCTTCACTGTTGGTTAGCAACAGTTAATGCATTCTAAGTGTTGGTTCTGTTGAGAGGCAGAATTTGTTTCCAGCATGGATGTAAAGTGTTTTATTAGGACTACTTATTCATTCATTTTGATTGCTAACATTTTAAATTTTCTCTCTCCTTTAATCTCAAAGACTAGGCTCCAGTAATTTAATTGCAGCAGGAGAAAACTTGTTTTCATGTCTTGAAATCCAGTCATCCCTGGAATATTTCCTTTTAGCAGCTTCTTTATATAATTCTCTTGTTTCAATAGTATGAGTATAATAATACCACCCCCACCCCCAATATTTTAGCCAGTGGATACACTGGAATTTTGTAAGCACATATGGCATCTATGACTGCTAGGGTGGATGGGTTGCCCATTCATAATATGCCACAGCAGGCATAGCTAGACACAACATGTGAAAATCAGATGAGGCAGAAAGCTCAGTGGTTGCTCAGTGAAGTCTGTATGGGCAGTTTTGCAAAGATACAGCTAGCAGCAGGAAAAATAGATTAAACATAACGGCAGCGTGCTTTAAATAGAGGGCCAGAGTTATGAAGCCATTAAGTTCTGATGTGGTTACAACATTTGGGTTGGTGTAAAAGATGCAGGTGATTGTAAAGCTCATAGAGGATTCTCTGGCATGTTAAAAGATCCCTTTGCTAAATACACAAAAAGGACTACAGCAAACATTTGCAAAACATAAAGAGAGAAAGGCTTTGGGGACCTTGTAGGAAGCTTACAAAGAGATGAACTGTAGAGAATTAGAAAATCCAATCATTCTGATGCTGAGTTTACTAAAGAACCAAGGTTAAAAGACTGAACGGATAGCACAACTGGCCTAGAGATTTGTGACTGGCACAATATCATTGCTAGTGCTACCAAGTAGACTTGATCGTTATTTGCCCTGGCTAAATGCTGGTCTTTCCATCCACTGGAAAAGTACCATATTTTTCAGAGTATAAGACGTACTGGAGTATAAGATGCACCAAGATTTTGAAGAGGCAAATTTAAAAAAAAAAGTTTTTGCACTCTGCAGACCACCAAAACCGGCTCATTTTCACAAAAACGGGCCCATTTTCCCCCCCAAAAAAGGGCATGCATAGCCTTTAGGAGGCTTATAGAGTGCTCCTGGGGCTGGGTGGGTGGGGGAATTGAGCAAAAAAACTGCCTGTGTTTCACTCATTTCTGCCCTCCCCAGCTCCTAGGAGCGCTCTATAAGCCTCCTAAAGGCTATGCATGGCCATTTTGGTGAAGGGGCGGGGCTTTGGGAGGCCGAAAGTGCTGTATTCAGTGTACAAGATGCACCCAGATTTTCAGCCTCTTTTTTGAGGGAAAAAGTTGTGTCTTAACCTCTGAAATATATGGTGGCTAACGACCAGCAGTTACATCTCCTGGGACTGATTAAATGGACGGCTTGCTTGAAACAAAGAGTCATCTTTCTTTGGTTGTTCCTGGTCAACTTCACCCCACATTCCATTGTGTTTACCTGGCAAAAGCAATGTTCAGTGATGCTTGCAACCGTTGGGTTTTATACACTGCACTGTCACTTCCGTCTTTACCCCAGAGTCTGCACCGCTGGGCTGGTGATAGCTAGCTGACGCCAGGGCCCTAGGGCTGCAATATTTCCTTAATGACACCTTGCGAGCTTGTCGATACAGAAATGGAAATATATGTTTTTAATGAGATGCAACCTCATGCTGGGTCACAGGTCACCTCCTTTGGGATTGACCCAGCCAAGCTGCTTTTCATTGTCAAACATGTCAGAAGAGTGTCACCAACTTAACCTCTCAAGACAAGTGGGTCAGATTTTGAGGCTTGCCACTGGGCCTCCTTCCTTTCTGGCTGATAACAAGGTCTGCCCCATTGTGAGTTTCTCTGGTGACTAGAAGCTGCAGCATTCATTGGCAGGTTGGGACCTTTCTTTTCTTTTCTTTTTTCATGGACATTCATTTGTGCTCTCTATGGAAGCTTGAATACAAGAATTCATTTTCCCCCTTTCTGCCCTCCTGCCCTACCCTATTTTCAACTCCCCAACATGCATGGTGAAGAATGCGGATGAGAACTGCCACATTTTGCCCGTCTCTCTCCAGTCGGCCATCCTAATGAAGAAGTTCCAAAATGTATTAGCAGGTTTGGAGTCTTGAAAGAGAACCATGCTGGTAAGTGAACATTTACGGTAGTAAAATAATACCAGCAACTATTTAAGTTGGAAGGTGGGTGATAAGATCAGCTGTTGATATTTTAGAAGTTACCAAGCCTCAACTTGAGTAACTTTTGCTAGACTTCAGCTTCTAAACCCATTTCCTCTTGCCTCTTTCTACAACTCACTTCTATTTTTCGGATAGCATCCAAAGTCTCTTAAGTTGAGGCATTTGTTTAGAACTTTTCAGAATTTTAAAAAAGCTGGCTCAAGCCTATCTTCCTGTCACTACGGGAGTTCAGATATGATACACTAGCAGAAAAGCTATTCAACTTGTTCAAATTCCCAGAGCATCTTACTAAAACAATATAAAAATACTCTAAAACAAAATTGTTTAAGCAGCAAGTTTTGATATTTCCTGAGCAGTTTTTCATACTGCATATATATATGGAACTAAGCCATATGTGAGTTGTTGGAATTTTGTTTTAGTATAAAATATAGACTGTTATTGTGGTTTGTAAATCTATGGCTTGTGACTTAGCATATAACATGGTATCTACTTGAACAAACACTGATTTAAACAAACCATAACTGCAGGAACTCACCTTGTGATTAACACATTAACTAGCAAAATTAATGATGTTTTGAATGAGTTCCAGACTATGATGTTTTAGTACTTGAAAGTAATACTCCTACAATTCAGCAACAGGCAACCTTTTTAAGTTGATGAGCACATTTTGTGGGTGCTCTCACAAAATGGCTCCCAGGCAGAGAGTGTTGTCTACTCCTAAAATGATGGATGGGCATGACCAGTCACAAATATTCATTCACAAGAAGGCAAATCCATCCAATTTTTGTACCTTTTCTTTCTTTCTGGGCAGCTGGTCACAACTGGAAACAAAAGAATGAGCTGTAACTGCCCACCATTTTATTTTCTAAGAATTCCTACCGGGGCCATGTGGAAACCATAGTAATTATCATAAATAATGATGATGGAGGGTTGGCACTTTATGTTGCAACTTGCCCATGTTGCACATTATTATTTTAATTAAAAGAAACCAAAACATTAAAAAGTCAGTGGGGATAGAGTGCTTGGCAGGCACCATAGGAGACGTTTGTGACCATAGCAGCTTCCTTAGATACCACATTTCTTATCCCTCCTATGGCACACTATTTGCATTTTTCCAAGCAATCAAATTTTTAGAAGCTGAAAAACATGCAAACTGCTCTTCTTGCTAATCTGACTTCCTAATCCGAATGGCATGGGGTATTTTTCAAATGCTTTTCTGAAATCAAAACATGGTAGATCTCTAAAGCATTCCCGCTATTTACCAAAGAAACCATTTGATCCATATAAGGTTAGTCTTGCAAGACTTGTTTTTAATATATCCATGTTGATTTCTAGTAACTGATACATAGTTTACAAAGCATTTTCTAGTAAATCCCTGATCCTCCTCTTTAAAGACAGAGACCTTTGCTCTTCTCCAATCTTCTTGGTATGTCACCTGATCTCTGGGATTTCTTCAAAATGGTGCCTGAAGGTTTGTCCAGACCATCACCAAATGCCTCCAATAACCCAAAGTACAATTAACCTGCATTTGGAGATTTAAATAATTCTGGATAAATAGGCATTCTTTGGCCAGCTATTCTGTGACCATCCTTCTATCATTCCAAGTTTGAACTTGTCTTTTTATACTGCTCTTCATAATTGTCTGGGGGAACTTGTGTCCCACTGTCAGGAAAGACTGAGCCAAAATGGGAATTGAATAGTACTGCCTGTTCATTGTTGTCTTAGAATTTTGCCAACTTCACTAAGCAGCTGGTATAATGATTCTTTTCTCTTCCTTTCATTTTCAGTGTGAAGAAGCTCATTTTATTCTCAGCATCCATCAACCTCAGTTCATTTTGAGCATTAGCCTTTTGGATGCCACCTCTATCATTCCAAACTACCTGTTTATATCACTTTGGACCTCATGTGTATCATTTTTGGTTTTCAGATTATCTGTGTGGTGTGTGTGTGTGTGTGTATTTAACTACGTTGGGTTCTACTGTCCTCTATTTTTTCTTATTCAAATTGCTTGTCGTTCTGTTTTTAGAATCTCCTTTTTAAGGAAACTCCTACTCATGGCCAGTTTCTAATAGCTTCTTTTGCCATGGAAGCTTAATTAGAACCATTCTATTAAAATTCACCTTCTTGAAATCCAAAATATGTGTTTCATTAGGCTGTTTTATTTTTCCTTAAAATCAAGTACTCCAGCACTTTATGGTTAATTGTCTTGCTACTTCCACTTCCATAACTACGGTAAGTCTTTTGAACAAATGCTAACGGTAAAACTAAACATTTCCCCTGTCCAGTCATGTCCAACTCTAGTGGGTGGTGCTCATCTCCTTTTTGTAGCCAAGGGCATTGTCCAAAGACAATGTGGTCATGTGGCCAGCATGACTATATGCCAGAGGCGCACAGAACACTGTTATCTTCCTACCGAAGTGGGACCTATTTGTCTACTTGCATTTGCATGCTTTCAGACTTGTAGGTGGGCAGGAACTGGGGCAAGTAGAGAAAGCTCATGTCATCACGATGTGCTCAGGTCTTGAACCCTGGGCTGTCAGCTTTTCAGCACACAAGCTCAATGGCTTTGACTCCTGAGCCATCATGCTCCCTATTGTCATAACTTACATGGAGTCAAAAATAAGGGATTTTCTTATGCCTTTTTGTACCTTCTGAAAGAGAAAGTTTAGCAAGGTAAACCAAAAAGTCTTAGAATTTGTAGGAGCATTGTTTTCAGCTTTGGAATGATTAAAGTACCCCAATATTAATTTTTGATACCTCTATGAAAAAATCCATATCCCTCCCCCATAGTTAGGTGGGCGATAGTTCTAACTACTCTATTGCTTATTTTAACCAGATGCTCTCAACTGTATCTCCACATTTATTCACTTGGATTTCTGAGCTAGTGTGAATATTTTTAATGTTCAGTGTACTTCCCCTGGATTTTTCTTTCAGTTCAGTTCTGTTTCCTTTGAACAAATGCTATCCTTTGATCATGATCCTCAAACGATGTGAGTCATCCTGTTGAGTCTTCTTTATTTATTTCATTAATTTAACAATAGTTATAAGCCATATCAATCCACATGGATTCTAGACAACATACAGCGAGGTACACCATGAAAATCAAAACAATTGAAATGGTGATAACAATCAGCTAAATATAATGGTTGCCCAAACAAAATTAATGGCAAAAAGCTCCCTGCAATAATACGAATTTAATTGCTTTCTGAAAGTTGGGAATGGTACAGGTAGCCCTCAATTTACAACTTTTGTTTAGTAATTGTTTGCAGTTACGGCACTGAAAAAAGTGACTTATGACCATTTTTCACACTTATGACGGCTGCAGCATCCCCATGGTCATCTGATCAAAATTCAGACACTTGGCAACTTGATCATATTTATGACGGTTGCAGTGTCCCGGGGTCATTCATTCCCCTTCTGACACCTTCTGACAAGCGAAGTCAGCGTGGAAGCCAGATTCATTTAACAACCGTGTTACTAATTTAACAACTGTAATGATTCACTTAGCAACTGTGGCAAGAAAGGCTGTAAACTGGGCCAAAACTCACAACAACTGTTTAGCTTAGCAACAAAATAGCAAAAATCCGCAAGACAATGTGATATTAACTAATATTTACATCTGAACTAAATTAGGGTCTTGAAATGGAAACTCCATGGAAATTGAAACTACAAGTGTGGACTACTTGTGTGTGAAAGTTTGTATTTGATTCCGACATATTCTAGGTGAAGAATATGCTCAATTGCATCCTTAAATGCCCAGGATAGCCAGATCATAAGCAGTTTAAGGGTATTAAAGTGAAAATCAGCATTTAAATTGTGCAACTGAACTGAGTTGGCAACCACCACAGGTCTTTTAACATGGATATGCATCTTCTGTATCTAGAACTGATGGGATGCTGTTGCAGTTGTCATAAAAACACAAACATGAAGATCTGCTAAGGGTTAAGTCTTCCATACAAATACCCATGTCCAGTATGACGTAAATTTTGTTGTATCTATGGGTTGTTAAACCCATTTTGGCTTACATTTGTATCTTAGTCTTCCTCTAGAGTTTCAATCCTAGGTGTAAAATTACTGTAGATGGAAGATAACAGCTGCCCTGCGCGTAGTGGGGTTTCTGGCTGAGCATGTACCTAAATCTGCAGGGGTTAATTCCTACTTGTCATAGGAATTAAGCACTGTGTGGATCCCATAACCAGCTATAAAAATTTTGAAGCACAAAGTTTCATATTGCAAATTTGTCTAAAATGTCTGTTGTTTTGTCATGGGATTTTGAGGAAATGCGATCCATTGGCTGGGAACCTGGAGTAGAAGCCATGCTTGAAGGCCCTCTGGCTACCAGCAACTGACCTTTATTTTCTAGAGGAAGAGTACATCACAGTGGGCCATCATTCTTACTTATAGCCAAACTGCATCTCTCAACTAGTTCAAATGGATCCATTTTATAGTGAAACACCTTTTTGAAGATGTCAGTGTGTGATTTCTCATAAATTAAATTGATTTTAGAACACACTGCAGCTTATAAAATACTTTCAAGATCCATTGTTACTTTGCACAAGTGAACTAATGCTGTAATCTAGCAGCCATCTGGGTTGCTTTTATTCCTCCACTGCTCTGATTCACACATTAGGCTATGCACGTGATTCATCTGGTTTTTGATTTAGTGTGTTGCATGAATCCAGTGGGTTATATGATGTGTAAACGTAGCCACTGTAGCTTCATTAACAGGCTACCATTACATAAAACTATAGTTTGACAGAGTGTGTAACCTAGCCACTGACTATCCCTTACCGCTTCTAACAATAATCGCATCAAGTATTACTAGCCCCAGACTGGACAGCAGACTGAGCAGACTTAAATTCTTGGCATTTAAACAAATGAGGCCCAGAAGAACTTTTAAAAAAAGATAACAAATTGTACAAATGACATATAACTCATAGTCAAGCAGGTTAAGCATGTTTAGATGATTAACCAACTTCCTTTGTTTAATCAATCATCAATACTATTACAGCAGCAGCATGGTAGGTCTGCAGCCTTTACTGAGTAATCAATTAAGACCACAGTTCTGGGCAGACCTGCTGTACCTACAAGCCCCAATGCACCCCCCCCCCACCATTTAAATGAATATGCAGGTAGATAACTTTCTGAGATACAGAAGGGAATCCAAGATAATTTACAATTTAATAAACAAGCCTACCACTTACTGGCGGAAGAAAAGGCCACCATCAATCTCTTCCTTTAAATTCCCTGCTACAGTATTACATCGGAGGCAAAGCAAGCCTCAGAAAATAAACAGACAAACCTTTTAGCTAGTACTCTAGTGATTATAATTGTCCTGCATTGATTAATCAAGTAAAGCTTTACTTGTGCATTCTATATAATAATTACACCGATTAAAAACTTGCAGCACAAAGAACATTATTACTTGCAAAGGAAAGAGATTTCCCCCCCTGCCGGTTAAAGCACTTTTTAATGATTTGTTATTTGATTTATCGTTGCGTCTGGGGTTTCGTTTTGTTCTTACAAATCAGTCTTGGGGACTTAAATAGAGGCCGATACCCCTCGCACTGTATTTCCAACATTCACCTCTGCGGATGAGTCTTACTTTCTACATTCATTCAAAGTCTTTCTCCTGAAACCTGCTATTGCCCCGTCCATGCGGCAGCAGCCGATTGCCGGAGGGTGCGGTGTGGTTGGTTGGTTGCAAAAGTCACGGTGAGATGCAGTAGGAAGTTATGATGCTCTAGTCTAGCAGGTGGCAGGTTGCCATGGCTGGAGTCAGTTTGGATGTCACCGCAATTGTGGTGGCTGCTGAGGGGCGTGGCGAATTGTGGTGCCTGTGTTGTGGTGTTGGCATACAGGCTGGGCTCCTGCGGAGGGTTGGGGGTTGTTATTGCTGTGGTTGGTGGCTGCTGCTGCCGCCGCCGCCTTGTTGCTTGGAGGAATATTGAAGAATCTTTCCGCGCTGCCAATGGGAACAAGGCACTCGTTTCATTTTAAGAGTGTCAGTGTCCGAGAGGATCGATGGGAACACTGTGTTACAAGTGGGGAGGAGGGGGCTGGCTGTCAACCATTGTAAATCTCTGCTCCACTTGCACAGATTGTTTGCTAGAAGGAATGACACGCAGCATGCAGTGTGGAGAATCGATGCAGCCAAACAAGACGTCAGCGCGCATAGGTCTTGGTCAGAGTGCTATTCCGAGATGCCTTTTGAACATGCTCAACCCTTTGAGAGACATTTCTTGCCCTTTCCCCACTGGCTTTAGAAACTCACCCTATCTGCAAGGCTTACGGGAGCCTTTGCTTTTGGATTGAATATGCTGCATGGTGGACAAATCAGAAAGAAAGGTTCAAATACGGTCCAAAGAGATGATTTCTTTTGAGGCTCATGCTTTGTTCCAAGTACTGGAGGGGTTTAGAGCACAGGAGCAAAGGCTGAGTAAGCATGACCTGGGAACAGCAGAAGACATGTAGGCTAGCAATGCTAATAATAACAGAGGAGTATCTGCCATAGCTTTGGAATCTCTTCCTCCCTAGGAAACACTTAGGGCCTAATAGCTTACAACTTACTGGTCGAGACTAAATATATATATTTCAAGGTGATTTCAGACAACAGCAGCCATATTGCCCATTTGTCTGCCACTAGTGATCGTGCCATGTGAGGCCCAGTGAAATGGCCATTTTCCATAGGGTGCAGTTCAAGGTAAACATTTAACCTTCAGATTCTTACTTGAAAGGCTGTGATGTGGTAACTTTCCTGCAGATTTGTCTCGTGGTGTGATAGTTGAATTCAGTGCGTGTGCTCTTTATAATGTGGCTGCTGAATCTTTGGACAGACCGATTGCAAGCTTGTTGGGTTCAATTTCCTGCTGAGTTCTGGAACCCAAGGACCAGAACCTGATGCAAAGTGCGTTTAGTTTAGCGCTACTATTATTCTGGAGCCTTTCAAAGCTCAAACTGGGGGCATTGCTTGGCAGTCCTTTCATACAGAAAAACAGTTTCTCTCATTTCAGCAACATAATTTACAATGATGGAGGGAAAATAATCTTTTTCATCCTTATGGTTAAACATCAGACGAGAAGCCAAAAAAGTGCTGATGTAATCTACTTTCTGCCCACCTATGCAATTGCATTTTTGATGCAGCAAGGACGGGTGGGAAAATGCCAGATCCTGTAGGGAAACATTTCACTTAATATAATGGAGAGTGCTGCCTCTTTCTTTGTTTTTGTTTTTTAAAAATTACCTAAGTATCAGGTTGTTAACAGAGGAAGTTCCTGGCCATTTATCTGCTTCAGCTCTTCTCCTCTCTCAGCTAAGGATGAAATACAGTACAGTCAGTATGTTTGCTAACAGCCCTTTCTAAAATGATTTAGCAGCCTATCTTCAATCATTGGACAGATGAATTTATATCTAGATATAGGCTCTATTTAGACAGAATGTCCATAGTCCATAGAAGCTAGCAATTTGATCACTGGACAGTATCATATGCTTCCAGGAGCTCCACAAAATATTATAATGGGGATTACAACAGCTAATAATCCCTGTTCAGTGACCACAGTTGGGACTAACAGCTTGCTCATTAAGTAAAGGGGTTGCTAAGTGAAACTGTAACTGTGTTCATGATCTGACTTCAGCTTTCCTTTGATTTATAGAACTGTGAAAGTCATAAATGTGAGGAATGGTTGTGAAGTTTCTTTTTCATCTATTGTTCCACTATTGTAATTTCTGAATGGTCACTAAACAAGGTAGTCCCTAAATGAGAATTACTTGTGTCTTGAAACTCCATATAATATATCTTCTCTTAAGAAGGTTGAGTTTGTCAGCCATATCTTTTATGTCAAGTTCTTTTTGGGGGCATCCTTCACAAAAATACTATCTTTGCAAGGGATTCATCATCTTTCCAAATTGTGCTATATAAAGAAAGCAATAGCACACTCTCTGCCTTTTTATAGTGTTTGTTTTACAGACTTTCAAAGCTGTGTTAGAATTTACATTAAGTATTCTACATGAGCAAAATCCTTTGGTAGCACCTTATAAAACACTTCCACATCTGACAGTGGGAAGTTCTATTGCCTATCACAGACTTCTAATGTTAGTTTAGACACCACCACATACTTGCAATTTGCCACTGAGAGCCAAGCCAATGAGATATGATGGAAAGAGAGCAACTGTTACTAGGGCCTCAGATAAATTGAATTTATTAGGTAAGAGTCATGTTATGATATTATCTTTCTGTTCACTCACAAAGATGTAGCATATTTTTAAAAATGAATTATTCAACTTTCAGGGAATATTTTACTGATATCCTTAAATATTTATGTGTATAGAGTTAAAATTATACTTATAGGCAATGTAACATGGCCATTACAATATGGGAATCATACTGGTGGCCACAATGTTCTACAGTCATTGTAATTCAGGATGTTACTTGCTACGTATAAAACCCTACATGATCCATAGCTTTGTTCAAATCCCGTTTTGAATACCGTGTCCAGTTCTGGCGACTTCACTTTAAAAAATGATATTGGATAAGATTGAACAAGTCCAGAGATGGGAAATAAAAAAGGTCTCAGGGACAAAACATATCAGGAGAGATTGGAGGAGTTGAATATGTACAACCTGGAGGACAGAAGGAAAAGGAGACTTGAAACCTTTAACTATATTAAGGGTATAAATAAGCTTCTAATTAAGGGTATGAATAAGGTTCTGCATTTTCAATAGCAAGCAAAAATCAAGAACATGAAAGTATAACCTCAGATTATCAGGAGGGACGTTCAAAAGTAATGTTAGAAAGTATTGTTTCACAAAAAAGAGTAGTAGAAGCTTGGAACCAACTTCCAGATGAGATATTAGGTCAACCTGCAGTAACAAAGTTTAAACGTGTTTGGGATAAACACTTGTCCATCATCCCACAAAAATAAAATAAAAATTAATAAAATATAATAAGGATGTAACAATACTTTGAGACGGCAGAATAAATGAGAAAGAAGTGGAGAAGATAACAAAATACAAAGACCTGGAAGTAGAAATAGAATGACTGTGGCAAAAGGAAGCAAAAATAGCACCAATAGTAATAGCAGTAGCAGTAGCATTTAGACTTATATACTGCTTTATAGTGCTTTACAGCCCTCTCTAAGTGGTTTACAGACTCCGCATATTGCCCCCAACAATCTGGATCTTCATTTTACCGACCTTGGAAGGATGGAAGGCTGAGTCAACCTTGAGCCTAGTGAGATCTGAACTGCCAAATTGCAGTCAGCCGGCAGTCACAGAAGTACCCTGCAGAACTACATTCTAACCACTGCACCACTGTGGTAATAGGCACCTTGGGTGGAATCCCAAAATGACTGGAGCACCACTTGAACTTCATCAGCATTGACATTCACCATCAGTCAATTGCAAAAGGCAGCTTTACTCGATACAGCTTCCATCTTGGAAGCCGAGGTGGCGCAGTGGTTAAATGCAGCACTGCAGGCTACTTCAGCTGACTGCAGTTCTGCAGTTCGGCTGTTCAAATCTCACCGGCTCAGGGTTGACTCAGCCTTCCATCCTTCCGAGGTGGGTAAAATGAGGACTCGGATTGTTGTTGGGGGCAATATGCTGATTCTGTAAACCGCTTAGAGAGGGCTGAAAGTCTAATTGCTATTGCTATTGCTATCCTGCGACGATACCTCTAACACCATCAAATATCCACATCTGCCTATCCCAGGTCCTTGGGAACGACTCGATAGGTGGATCAAAATGCCAAATCCAGTCTCAACATCTGGTTGACTGTGTGACAGACCATAAAATAATAAATGAATAGATTAAAAATAAAATAGAAAAAGCAAACAAACTCAAAGGGCGGACCGGACAGACTACTAGATCTTTTTCTGCCATCAGTTTTCTAGGTTTATAATATCTGCAAGATGCTTTTCCCAGACATATTTCCACCCCCTCAGTCTGAGAGAAGAGAATACCCAGTGACAGTCCCCACCTATTTTGAAGGGCAACAGCAACCAGCATTCTCTGTGGGAGCTCCCCTCTTTTGAATAGCTTGTACCATCCCCCAAGCGAGGGTCAACCTTACTTCTGGTCTTCCAAAAACTTTTGAAGTCTTGGTGGTTCTGAAAAGTGTTCAGAACCTGATTGCCCAGATGTACCAAACTTTGTTTCTTTCATTTTAACAGTTAATATTTAATGAACTGTTTGTAGAAACACTTTGTGGTGGATATGTTCATACATAGAAGAGTTCTGTCCTACAGCTTATGTTTTCTGCAGTTTTGGGAAAACTCCAGTATATGTGTGAACATGCCCAAGGGTATGTCTCAAGATGGAACCACTTCATGGTCTACTAATTTATATTTAATTTATGTGGGAGCATAATTATTATTATTATTACTGTGGAACATATTTTTAGCACCATTGTAATGACTAATGCTCCCCCCCCCTATAAATTTATTTGCATGTCATTCTATGTGTTTTAAGAGATGTGGGAAATCTTCAGAAAACAATGAGGAACTGGAAAATATTGTTCTCTCCTTCTTTCTTTTAGAAAACAACTAAGAATCTTAACAATATCACCTTTCTCTTCAAGCTCCAGGAAACCTGATGTCCTCCACATGTTTTGGGCTACAATCCTTGTAATTCCTTCCTTTTGGTCATGCAGCCTTGGGTTTACAGGAGTCAAAAGGCACCGGTTGCCCACTTTTCTTGTTCATAATAGTTTCCCATATGGAATAGTTAAATCTGAAATGATCAGATGGAAAAGGGCTCCTGCAGCTTTAATATTTGCACGCAACAGGGGATTTTAGCCAGCAAAGCTGCCCATGGGCTAAAATCTCTTCTAGTACACAAATATTAAAAGTGCATGAGCCCCGTCTTCTCTTTTGCTTCTGCCTTTTACCTTTTTATCCAACATAGAAGCTATTTAAGGGCATTGAGTAATTTGTGCAAAAACACCCAATGCTAAAATAAAGTGATCTAATTTGAATGGCTGTGCTCTGCAATGGTTTCTAGACAAATTAGGGCTGAAACAGCACTACAATGAAATCCTGTAGGGTTACCTATGTGGGATGCCAAACTTTGGATAACCATTAAGGGCTGCAAAGAGAAAGGGAAAACACTAGCCCTTGGATGCCCCCTCATGGTCAACTGGATTGTTGCAGCCCAGATGACCTAATTTCTGCCCATTATCAGGGAAGATGGTCTGAGGTAAGCGAGGCCTGGTGAAGACCAAATGGAGCTTGCAAAATTTAATAAAAATGGTAAAGCAGAAAAGAAGCAGATTGTATGGGATTTTGACCTATTAATGGTAAAAACTCTGTTAAGGTCACAGAGGGGCTATCTAAGTACATACAGATAATCCTCATGTGACGAATGCAATGGAGCCTGCCAATTATATTCATAACCTGAGAATTCGTAACAGTGAATCACATAACTTGAACGTGATCACTCCCTTTCGCCCGTGCATTCGCTAATCGAATGTGCAGGTCATTAAGTGCATGAGGTATCATAGGGTGGAGAATGCTATGGAAGGGCCTAGTGTTTCTGACACCCAAGTGTTTGCAAAATGGAGGGAAGGCTTTGGTGCTCCAGTCCTTCCCTCAGTTTGCAAAGCCTTTTGCTGCAGATCTCATTCAGGACTCCTTTTGTAAAGAACAGAGCCCTAAAGTATTGTGAGAGCGCATGAAATCAATTGCGTGAGATGTCGCAATACTGATCTCATGTGATCTCACAATACTTTAGGCCTCCATTCTTTGCAAACGCACTGAAGGCCTGAAGCACTGAAGCAGGCCAAGAAACTGAAGGCTTGCTAGATCTTCATAAGGTGAGTCTCCACAGGCCCAGTGTGGAGATGGGTGGGAAATAGATAGAGCGAATGTTGTAGTGCCTCTGCAGTCGTTCATAAGGGTGAACGACTGCCATGGTGCTGCAACATTTGTTACTTTGGAATGTGTTGTAAGTACTTGGCGTGGTAGTGTTAACGTAACTTCAAATGGCCGCTAAGTGAACTGTCGTAACTTGAGGATTACCTGTAATCATACATCTCACTAAATCATAATGTGGCTTATTTGTTTTGGCCTCAGCATGCTGTATGAATGCAAGAGATGTCAAAAGGTTGCTAAGGATCCACGACCAAGAGCTTTCTACTGGTGGGCAAAGAAATCTTGAGTTCATGATTGCAGACAGCAACATGGGGAGGACTACAATGTATATCTGGGAATCAATGCTATATGACATGCAAGTATACTTAGCCACAAGCTGTTCACACCTGCAACGACACTGAAAAAAGGTGGCTATTGCAACTTCAACTCAGTGTTGAAGGCATGAGCTGGTCCCTGCAGACTTCTTGTCAATATTTCAAAAGTGGTTGCTGCCATTACCTTCATCCTAAGGCTGAGAGTGTTTCACCCAAGGGCACCCAGTTGGCTTTGTACCTAAGTTGGACTAGAACTCAGGTACCTGAGTTCCTAGTTTCTAACTTGGTACCTTAATCACTACATCAAACTTGTTTTCTGATTGGAACAAAAAGCAGCTTAATTAAATGGTTTTATTACCATCCTAAAGGAATTGACAAAAAGATGCAGGAGAAGGCACAAGAACAGTAAATATTTTAAAGTTATAGTTTTCTCATCAGAATTCACAAATATAGGTAAAAATTTGCCTTAGTATTCCAAATCCACCATTCATATATTTACCTTCTCAGGAGTACTGTCTGCCCTCTCTTGTCTTATTTTTCCTTACCAAGCTGACTTTTTCTTTGCCTTTACTGTCTTCCTAATTTAGGTCAGTTGAATGAACAAGTCTATGAAATTATGGTAGAAATATCCATGATGTTCCAACGTGATGGGAACAAAAACATTGTCAACTAACACTTAACATTATGTGGCTTGCAGAGGAGGAGAGAGAGGAGTGGAAAGGGGGGAGAGGATAAAGAGAGAGGAAGGGGAAGTAGAGAAGAGAAGGATGACGGAGGGAAGAAAGGAGGTAGGGAGAGGGAGGAGAGAGGAAGAAGAAAGTGATGGATAAGGTACAAATATGGTGTATGGAGAGCAGAAGAGCCAATAATTGTTTTTGGGAGTTGATGGTAAGATAATTGACATAATATTCAATAATACAATATGATGTTGGCTATGTAATAGTATACCTGTGATTATATGCTATGAAAATGGAAAAATAAAAAACTTAATATGCAAACATTATGTGGTTTGCTACTGAGCATGCACAGAGTCCTCACTTTCTTCCAAGCTTGATGATAACTCCTTTCTCATGTGTGTCTAAGCATTGGCTTCATAAAGCTCAAGATTCAGAGAATACACTATACTGCTAGTAATGTATAAGAAAGTTAAAATGCTTTGTTCAACACAAATTGAATTTTTATTATGAAATGGCAAAAGCTTTCAGAAGTTACATCTTATAGCTTGAATAAGGTGTTATTGGACAAAAGTTCTGTTATCCAAGGGGGCTTTTACAGATTGGACAGAAACAGGATACTGACTAGTAGATGGTCAGATTATCTTTAGACTCTTGACTGAAAACAACGACAGCTGATGTGGTTAATAGTAAAGGGATGAGGAGCGCAGCAATCAAACACTCTCCAAGAAGATCACATTCCTCATCTCTAGAAAAACAATGCCTGGTGTATGAATCAAGTGAATTCGTCGTCTTGTATTTTGGATAAAGGGTTAAATGGTTCCAGGACAACAGGATATCTAGAGCAGCTCAAACATTACACATTCTTTTGAGCCATTTCGACTGAACTTAATAAAGATAATACCTACCTACCTACCTACCTACCTACCTACCTACCTACCTACCTACATACATACATACATACATACATACATTTGCCCATTCTTCTCAGCTAGAAACTGTGCTGGCCAGGTCAGGTCACCCTCCTCGGTTTTTGGATGTAGGTGTGGGGAGCAGCCATAGGGAGGTTTGGGAAAAGGAAGGGGGGGAAGGCCTCCGAGAGGATCATTAAATGCTGGAACAAGACTAATATGCCCCCCCCCACTTACACCATTCATAAACTGAAATGAAATATAAAATATATTCATAAATGAAATGAAACTAACATTGCCAACTTAAATAACTAAGTAATGAAATTAAAATCTAATACATTGCATAAATAACTGTTCACTGAGTTTCAGACTAATAAAGGTTCTGTCAAACAAGGCTGCAAGGCGGTTTTGCTATACACACTTCTTAAATTAAATTTCCCCTTCATGGGCTCCCTTTGAGTTCCATGGGCCCCGGAACAATGTACCGGCTTCACCCTCTCTCCTCAGGCCTGAGGGGGACGCAAGGAAGGAGGCCCCGGGAAGGCCTCGGCCGCAGGGACAGGGGCTGCGATGAAAAGCCCAGCAACCGTCGAATTCACACCCCCAGAGTAGCAAAGAGCGAGACGAGCAGCATATAAATTCAATAAGTAAGTTTCGGACTCATGGGAGCCTCCTCTCACTCATAAGACAAACCAGATACCCCCACCCCTTCCCGGCTCCGGAGGCTAAAGGGTATTCCAGCCCAGAGCGAGGGCGCCCTTGCGTTTCTTTCTCTCGCCGTCCTTTGCAGAGGATGCCTCGCTAAATGGCTCTCCTCCCGACCGCGAATTCGCAAATATTTACTCATACAGCGGACGTGGGTGTGAGAAGCTCTCGGCAGAAAGGGGAACGGCGCGTTCGGGCTCCTAATAAAGAAAGTCGGCGTTCTACCTTTCCTGGACAAACGTCTGAATTCCTTGAGAGTTTATTTTTCCCCCTCCCCCGCTCCCATCCCATCCTATCCAGCAGAGCGAGGCAAAGCTGCTGCAAGGACTTTCTCTCCCACCCACCCCCTCCCTCTTGTGGGCCAAGCCCGGCCTGCCGACGGACGGTCCCCGGGTGAACCTATCCTGCGGTTACACTGACAAGGCGGGCAGGAACAGGAAGCGAGCATTGTGTATTAAACTGGGTAGCCTTTCAAGTCCTGACAAAAGTCCGCAAATAAACCCAGCGCTGTGCAAACACGTGGTTCGGCGGCGAGAACCTGGCTGGCTTCCCCATCTCTCTCTCTCTCTCTCGCCTTTCCCAAGCGGGCAGGTTGGCGCGGCTGCTGGGCTGCGGGCGCCCGTGGCGTTGGCATCCAGCGCCTCCCCACAGGTGCGAAGCAGTCCCCGGGAGACTCCCGCTCTCCCCGCTTCCCCCGAGGGAACTAACGTTGGAGCGGGGCCAACTGGAGTGCCGATCTGGGATGGCGGCGGCCACTTGGCCGAGCCAGAGAGCCTGCAGGACGCGAGAGGAGCGGATGCGCTCCAAATAATGGGAAGCTGTTTTGTTTTGCTTTGGTTTTTTTTACGTTTTGACGGAGGGACGACGCGAAGCCAGGTTTTAACTAACAGAACTGTTTATTCAGGTTGACGGCGATTCAAGGAACGAAAACTCGCGCCAAGGTATTTATATTCTTTTTTAACCAATCACTGGCCGGGGACGAGACAGCAACCGCTGACGTCAGTCCCTCGGCCAATCAACAGTAACATTACGTCGGCAACACCCTCTGGAGCTCTCAGCCAATCAGAGAGCTAGAGAGTGTTACTGACAGCAAGAATAATTAACTAATATTTAACACCCCTTTCCCCCAGTTCTGCGCATGCCCGCAATGGAGCATGCGTAGTCCTTAAGGTACGCTGGGCGGCGCCGGACCCGCCCAGATTTTCTCAGTTCAGGGGAAGTCGTCGGCGGAGGAGGACCTCCTCGTGGTAGCTCCTCCCCGAAGGGAGTGTAGCTCCAAGGCACGCCCTTTCGGGAAGGCCCAGAAGGCGGGCTCAACTGCAACGGTAGGTGTAGCCGTGGGGGCGCGTCAATTGTCGTAGGGGGAATCCTCTGGGCAACGTCCTCGGATTGAGCTGTTGGGCTGGCGTCCCTTTGGGTGGCGCTTGGGTAAGCAGGGCCTGGTGTGGCGAAGGCCCTTGTTTGCGGACTGCCGGTTTGAGAACGCTGTTGTTGAAGCAGGAGGGGGCCTGGTGTGGCAAAGGCCCATGGATGTGGTCTCTCGGATTGAGGGCTTTGTGCTTGGTGCAGGTTGAGGCCTGGAGCGGCGAAGGCTTCACATTGCAACCCCGGTGCTGCGGTGTTGTCGCTCAGGGGTTCGCGGCCACCAGCCTGCGACGGGAGACGCCTCCTCAATTGATCCAGGTGGCGTCTCCATTGGGATCCATCAGCCAATTGGACCCTAAAAGAACAGGGGCCGGTCAGGGCAACGATAGCACCAGGCACCCATTTTGGTTCCCCCGTAAAAGACCGAGCCCACACTGGATCCCCTAGCTTAAAGGACCGGGGAGGGAGGACCCCCAGATTGCTCGGCTGATCCCCTGAATAGAGCGGATGAAGCCTATCCAGGGGAGTCCGCAGGCGCCTGCCCATCAAGAGCTCCGCGGGGCTTTTGTTGGTAGTTGGGCAGGGGGTGGAATGTTGGCTTAGCAGGTAAGCCGCCACCCTTGCCTGCCAGTCGCCCCGGTCCATGCGGCTCAGTGCCTCCTTAGCTGAGCGGACCGCCCGTTCTGCCCGGCCATTGCTGGCCGGGTGGTACGGGGCTATGGGCGCATGCCGGATCCCTTGCTCGGCCAAGAACTCCTGGAAAGCGGTGGATGTGAACTGGGGCCCATTGTCCGAGACCACCACGTCCGGCAACCCATGGGTTGCGAACATTTTCCGCAGGGCCCTGACCGTACTCTCGGCTGTGGTAGAGCCCATGAGGACTAGCTCCACCCACCGAGAGTAGGCATCCACCACTACCAGGAAGTTCTGGCCGTGGAAGGGACCGGCGAAATCGATGTGGAGGCGAGACCATGGGCCTCTCGGAGCCTCCCACTCACGAGCAGGCCCGGCTGGGGGGTTGGGCCTGGATAATTGACAGGTCGTGCAGCGGCCTACATGGGCCGCTATCTCTGTGTCCAGCAAGGGCCACCAGACATAGCTACGGGCCAATGCCTTCATTCGTGCTATGCCCGGGTGGTCCTTGTGGAGCAGATCCAGAACTAGTGGCCGGAGTGCGGTGGGGATCAGCACCCGATCCCCCCAGATGAGACATCCCCCGTGGAGGGAGATCTCCGCCTGGCGATTTTTAAAGGGCTGGAAGCCCTCTGCCACTTTGTCTGTTGGCCATCCTCTTAGAACCCAGGAAGAGACCTGGGACAAGATTGGATCGGCCTTTGTGTGGGCCGCTACGTCCGCGGCAGAGAGTGGGAACCCGGAGGCGGCAATGGAGAGGACTGAGAGAGAGGGAACGGGTGCGGTGTCCGTCTCCGGGAGTGGGCAACGGCTGAGGGCATCTGCATGCCCTAGCTGTTTGCCCGGACGGTACAGCAACGTATAAGAATACGCTGCGAGGAACTCCGTCCAGCGAGTCATGTGGGGGGATAGAATGGAGGGGGTCGGCTTGTCCCCCGCCAAAAGCCCAAGGAGTGGCTTATGGTCGGTGACAAGGGTAAAGTGCCGACCGTAGAGGTAGTCGTGGAACCTCTTAATCCCGGACACTGCAGCCAGAGCCTCCTTGTCGATCTGACTGTAGTTGCGCTCCGCCGAGGAGAGTGTCCGGGAATAAAAGGCCACAGGGGCTTCTGAGCCATTAGGGAGGATATGGCTCAGGACAGCCCCTACTCCGAATGGGGAGGCGTCACACGCCAACGTCAGAGGCATCCCATCATGATATTGAATGAGGACTGCCGATGACGTCAGTGTCTCTTTGACAGCCGCGAACGCATGCGCTTCGCGGCTTCCCCAGCGCCAGGCCGCGGATCGGTCGAGCAACCGATGCAGCGGCTCGGCTAGTGACGCCTTGTGAGGAATAAAGGGGGCGTAAAAATTAAGCAGCCCTAGGAACGCCTGTAGCTCCGCCCTGGAGGTGGGAGCAGGGGCGTTCTTAATGGCGGCAATTTTGGATGGAGTAGGGTGAATGCCTTGGGCATCTATTAAGAAGCCCAAGAATTCTACCCTAGGGACAGCAAATGAGCATTTGCTGCTTTTTAATTTTAATCCCGCGCCCCTGAAACGACAGAGGACCTTCCTTAATACTTCGATGAGTTCTGAGCGGCTCGTTGCAGCGATCAGAACGTCATCGAAATATGGAACTACCCCCGGAAGTCCATGGAGCAGGCGCTCCATGAGACTTTGGAAGATCCCCGGGGCCACGGATACGCCGAATTGTAGGCGGCGACAACGAAAAGCCCCACGATGGGTGACGATGGTCTGGGCAGCCGCCGCATCGTCATCCACCGGGAGCTGTTGATAGGCTTGCGCCATATCCAGTTTGGCGAATATGCAACCCTGCCCCAGGGAATGGAGCAGGTGTTGCACAACAGGGACTGGATAGGGGTTTGCCTGAAGGGCCAAGTTGATCGTCGACTTGTAGTCGGCGCAGATTCTCACCGAGCCATCCGGCTTGACCGGAAGAACTATGGGTGTCTCCCATGGAGCATGATCGACTGGCTCGATGACACCCTGCGCCAATAATTTGTCAAGTTCGGCGTCAACCTTGGCCCTTAAGGCAAAAGGCACCCTGCGGGCTTTCAGCCTAATGGGAGCAATCTGAGGATCTAAGCTAAGGGAGATGGGGGTTCCCTTATAACACCCGAGTTGTCCATCAAACACATCAGAGAACTCCTGTAGGACGTCCTCAATTGTTGAAATTTTTACTTGGTGTACCCCCCCAATGGACAATCCCAGTGCCTTAAACCAGTCAAGGCCAAGAAGAGCCGGCAAATCATTTTTTACAATGATGATTGGCAGCTCTCCCTCAAACTTGCCATACCTAACAGGAATAGGAAAGGATCCCAGAACAGGGATCAACTTTCCTTGGTAGTCCCTTAAGAGTACCCGGGATGGGGCTAACTTATTTTGGGAAACTGTAGGGCAGAGATGGGAGAACATGTCCCATGACAATAACGATCGGGAGGAGCCAGAGTCCACCTCCATCTGGCAAGGCTGACCTGCCAGGTGGACATTGGCTGTGATTTTGCGGTTGCCTGAGGAGGCCTGATTGATGGAAGTCTCCACTTCCTGCGGTTCGGAAACAGTGTGGCAGTCATCTCCTCTGCGAGCTGGTTTCGGTGGCTGCTGGCGGCGCTGCTGCGGCTTGGTTCTCTCATTAGCTTGGAAGAAGGCAGGGGCCGGCAAGGAGGCTCGGCACACTTGGGCGATGTGCCCCTGCCTCTGACAGCGGCGGCAGATTGCGTTTTTGAATTGGCAGGTTTGGCGGTCGTGGCGGCCTCCGCAGCTAAGGCAAGGCACCCTGGAGTTTTGCGGTGCGGCTGTAGATAGAGCAGGTGGCTTTCGCCGTGGTTGGGCACGGACTTGGTCGATGTTGTCTTGCTCCCGGACCTCACAAGGTGTAAAATCATCATAGTCAATGTCATGCACTTGTGAGGCCGGTGCCGGGTGAGTTGACAGCT
This sequence comes from Thamnophis sirtalis, assembly GCF_051295495.1. NCBI lineage: Eukaryota > Metazoa > Chordata > Lepidosauria > Squamata > Natricidae > Thamnophis > Thamnophis sirtalis. The sequence continues at coordinate 133,644,463 of NW_028261383.1, forward strand.
GTAGCCGCTCCAAATCTGCTGTTGATTGCTCAGAGAGCTCAGCTGCTCTGGCGATCTCGACTGCCTGGAGTAGTGTGATGTCGTGATGACGGAACATGCGGCTTCTTAAATGTACATCCCGCACTCCGCACACGAACTGTTCGACTAGATTTTCTTCGAGGTTTGAAAAGTCACACTGAGCCGCCACAGTGCGCAGGGCCTCTAAAAATTGACTGATCGTCTCCCCCGGCTTCTGTACTCGTCTCCTGAACGCGAAGCTGCGGGCAATTTTGGACGGCGTTGGGGCATAGTGCCCCTTCAATTTCGCCATCAAGTTGTCCCAGCCTAATTTGTATGTGGGTCTGGGAGCAGCCATAGCTCTGGCTGAGGCAAACATCGAGGGTTCGCAGCATGATAAGAAGAAGCTGCACTTCTCCTCATCTGTTTGAGCCTGGTTTTTGGTAGCGATTAAATAAGTTTCAAACCGCTCCATGAATCCTTCCCAGGATTCGCCGGCGGAGCCGAAAGGAGCGAAAGGCGGCAATGAATTCATTTTAATTAAGAGTTCAGTAGGCTGACGTGTGAGGAGCGGAGTGACGGAGGTCGTGACAGGAAAAATTTTCCTCAGCGTTCGGTGCCGGCGCGGATAGCGACTTACAGCAGCTAGCTGAAATAACCTCTCTGTCTTCTAACCTAGGCTTGCGTGGAATCGCCGGATCCCACCCTCGTCGCCAGTTTTACGTTTTGACGGAGGGACGACGCGAAGCCAGGTTTTAACTAACAGAACTGTTTATTCAGGTTGACGGCGATTCAAGGAACGAAAACTCGCGCCAAGGTATTTATATTCTTTTTTAACCAATCACTGGCCGGGGACGAGACAGCAACCGCTGACGTCAGTCCCTCGGCCAATCAACAGTAACATTACGTCGGCAACACCCTCTGGAGCTCTCAGCCAATCAGAGAGCTAGAGAGTGTTACTGACAGCAAGAATAATTAACTAATATTTAACAGTTTTCCCAGGCGCCCGTTAACCGCGGTTTACCAGCCTTCCCGCTGCGGCTAAGTGCTCCTAAAACAAGGGTGACGGGGGAGAGCTTCTGTCTCTTGGTCTGTTTGGGGCCTATCGTAGCTCTTGCAGCGTTTTGATATTCGTCAGGTGGAGCTTGGTGACAGTGTCTCTGCTTGGCCAAGGAAGCCCGGAAGTGAGAAGGGCAATTGCTTAAAGCCACATGATTGCATGGAAGAGGTGGGCTTTGAGAGACCGAGGTCCACTTAAACAGAGTTGGAAGGGACCTTGGAGGTCATCTAGTCTAACCTCCTGCTCTCCCAGAAGACCTGTACTAGAGATTCGAACTGCTGACCGTTCTGATCCATAAGCTTAGTATCTTAGCCACTGAACCACCTACTCAGGCACTAATCTAATCAGGATAGACTTATCTATCTATTGGGGGGGGGGGTGTCTGGGTTGTCATTGGTGCAGATCATATCTACATAGCTTCCAAAGGACTTCCAGACCAGGCTTTATATTTTGCAATCCTCACTCCTGCAATCTTGGGATTGTGCTTAGTTGCAGTAGTGGCCTCTTCTCGCCTTTGCTTTCTCAGCAGTTTACCCCCCCCCCTTTTCTCCTTACCGCCGAGAAGCCATTGAGGAGGGGATGGCAGAATAAGCTGTCAGGGTCTCTTGACCTGTAGCGCTAGGAACCATCCATCCAACTAGGCCCTCAAATGAAAGCAGTCCTCAAGCATCCATGGACTGTTTCTGCATTTCTTTGGGGTGGACCTGGCTGTAAAACACACACACACTTCCAACTGTAAACTACCTACTTGTGAATAGTTAATGAGAAACAGAGCAGCTGGACTACATGTGTTGCCCTGCTTCAGCCTCTATAACCCTTTCCTTTCCAACTGATTCCAGCTGTTCACTCACAGCTGCTTCAGCCAGACACTTCTGAATCTGTCTTGCATGCTGCAGGCCATGATATCATTGATTGTTCCTTATGTCTTGTAAGCTGCAAAGAGAGGTTTATTACTAAATTGCATGAAGAAGCAAAGACCATAGGAAATATCCTTGGAAAGTCCTTAGCTAACTTCATCTGGGCTGAGCAACCACCCCACCCAGTCCCATTGTTGTTCTATTTTAGCTTGACAACAATAATAGCTGGGTTTCTAATTGATCTCCCCCTTTTACTGACATTCATCATCTACCAGAACATTTGATCCATCACCAGGGCCTAGCCTGTATTAACCTGGCTATACGAGACCCAACAGTCAAAGAGAAACTATTCATATGTTTATTGTTCTTGCTGAACTTGATACAAGGTGTCATTGGAAAGACAAAAACAAAACAAACAAACAAAACACTCTGGTTACTTCACTGGAGAGAATCCATAGATGAAAGGGACATCAATACAGTTGTCACAGTATTTAGAGAAAAGCTAAACCTCAAATGTTGTGCCTTTTAATTTGCAAAGAACATCTGATTGGCATGTCTGCCTTCTGTCAAATCAGAGTATTGTTCTCATACCTTTTGAAATAACGGAAGTGGCTTTTTTTCAGATTGGACTCTTTCCCTGCCCTACTTAGATATGTCAAAGATTGGATTGTTCGGGGAACTACTGAATGCAAAGCTTGTCCTCTAGCACAGAGCAATGACCTTCCTTATGTGATGTGTGATTATAAAGATTCATACTCTGCTTTACAGCCTTAATCAGGGCACAAACTTTACCCGTTCTTTTTCTGCACTGACCTTGATCTGCATGCCCCCTGGCAACCAGAGAGTCTCAAATTCCAGCTGAAAACTCTTTCCTTAAATTTTTCATTCTGTTGCTCTAATCGCTGCTTAACCTCAAGGAGAGCAGAGGCTGCTACGTGTTCCTTCAGATCTTGCTGTGATGAATCAGTGCAGGCATGTTGGCAGACACACCTGTCTAGGACAAATGAAGACATCGAGGAGCAAAGCTAAAGTAAAGCCAAGAGTTAACCAAGTCAAAAGGGGGGGGGGAAGCATAATGAGGAAATGGTAACAGCTGAAATGACATCATGATTCTAGGCTGAACCATATGTACTGAAGGTTGCTAGCTGTGAAACATGAGGTATGAAACTGGACCAGGGTAGAATAGCTGGCTTTTATTATGGTGTCCTGCCAGACTATTGGCTTTAGCACTTTAAACATAAAGCAGAAATGTGAGTGATAATTAATCCATATTCATGACCCTATGAATTTTTGCTGCACAGTGTCTTAAAGTGACAGGGATTACAGAGGGAAAGAGAATTTTTCTATTTCTCCTTCTTTCCTTTAGTTCCAGCCTGTGTTGAATCCCCAATGCACAGAAGTAAAGGATTGTTCCTCTCCTGTCCTCAGTGCTAATCCTGAGAAAGGCCTTAAAGTAAAGGTAAGGTTCCTCTCCACATACGTGCTAATTGTTCCCGACTCTAGGGGGCAGTGCTCATATCTGTTTCAAAGCAGAAGAGCCAGCACTGTCAAAAAACATCTCCGTGTTCATATGGCGGGCATGACTAAAAGCCAAAGGCACATTGAACCACTGTTACCTTCCCTCCAGAGATGTTTCTTATTTTTCTACTTGCATTTTTACATGCTTTCGAACTGCTAGGTTGGCAGAAGCTGGAACAAGTAACAGGAGCTCACTCCGTTACATGGCGCTAACGATTCGAACTGCTGACCTTTCTGATGGACAAGCTCAGTGTCTTAGCCACTGAGCCACCGCAGCCCTTTATTAAAAGGCCTTCTTAAAGGCCAATTCAGTTTGGCCCAGCAGTCTGGCTCCTCTCATGCTTAGTGCTTGGAAGCTGAGTTGTGTCGGAAAACAGGAACCCAAAAATATAGGGGAAAGGAGAAGAAAGACTTTCATGGAGAAACTGAGATCTCTGTTCTTCTGATTCTATCCCGCCTTCTCCTTCTGTGTGGCTGATCAAAGAGTTTGATTGTATGCAATGGGAGAACAGCCTCATCTTGCAGCTTGCTTGGGAGGGAGGGTGAGGAGGGGGCAGGAAATGGGACAACACAGAGAAGACTGTGCAGCAGCTGAACTCACATGCAAAAAGTAAGGAAGAGTAATTAAAGAATTTATACCTTATCCATGCAGGGCCATTATAATCATAGATATCAATTCTTTCCTGTGTCTGGTACTAAATTATAGTGTCTTGCTTACAGCCTCTGAAAAACATTACTTCTCAGATACTAGAGATGAAAGCACAAATCACTATTTCCTTTTACTAGTGGGGGACCGAGGCAGGGGAGTCAAGAAACAGGTCTGAGTGGAAATTTTGCCCCCAGAAGACTTGAATTATTTTGTCCACCTATGATATTCAACTTTTAAAAATGGAGGTTGGAGGGAATTCAGAAGCAAAAAGTGTGGAAGAAACAGACAAATATTTGAAATGAATAATCAGTAGTCAAAACTGAAAGGAAGCTCTGGAGAAGAAAACTTTGAGGTGGCATGTCATAAAAAATGAATGCTTTCCCCAATTGTTCTTACAGTGACAATTGCAGTGCTATTATTCAATTGTAGTCAAGGCACCAGATGTTTCACTTCAAAGACAAGCCACGGAGTTAAAAGAGACCTCAAATATATATTTGAGACAGAAAACTCTTACTGGTCCAGAAAATTGGGTCCCTGAAAGGTTGTAGCCAATAATCTCTCAGGAAAAAATGTTTACCATTGTCTGACTCATTCTGTACATTGTTGAAAAACTTGCACTATCGGAAATGGTTTCTAAATGTTTACCTAACATTGTTTTCTTTATAACTTGAACTTACTGTTTCAGGTCTGTCTTCTGGAACAACAGGAATAAATTTGCTTTATCTTCATGAGAGCTCTTTCAATATTTGAAGACGACTATCAGCTGGTTTTGCTTTATCTTTTCTCCAGATTAAATATACACATCTCCTCCCACCTTCTTTCATAGGACATGCCCGTTTTTCCCCCCTAGCAATCCTATTGTAATAGTGCATCTGTTGTGATCACAAATAGCATATGGACTATGGTTTTATAGTTATAAACACTGACAGGTTAGTAGTCATAATAAAATTATTCCATCATCAATATGTCAATTCTATTATATATCTGGTTTTTGAAAGATTCTCCACCAATACACACACACACACACACACACACACACACACACATACACATACACACACACACACACTGTTCAGCATGCTATGGCCATCTGGTTGCCATTAGAAATGAGGTCTTAGATTAGGTATGACCCAGCAATGATTATCTTCTATGGCTTCAAACTCTCATTTATCTGCTTCATTATTTAGCAAATATTTCTCCCTTCATTATATTTTTATATTTAACTTTTGAACATATATTTGTCTCAGCCAAAATGCATGATACTAGCAGAGTCCGTACTGTATTTTTCGAACTATAAGATGCCCCGGTGTATAAGACGCACCAAGGTTTCGAAGAGGTAAGTAAGAAAAAAAATTTTTGTCCTCCCCGGCCCACAGGAGCACTACAGATTTCAGCAGGGCTGGGGGAAGGCAAAAACACCACCATTTTTGTGAAAAACAGGTGAAAAATGGGCCCTTTTTTGTGTGTGTGTGCAAAAACAGCATTTTTGCCTTTCCCCAGCCCTGCTGAAGCCTGCAGAGTGCTTCTGGGGGCTGAGGGAAGGCAAAAATGCCTCAGTTTTTGCAAAAAAGAGCTGTTTTTCATAAAAACAGAAGCATTTTTGCCTCCCCCTTTGCTGCTGAACCCTGCAGAGAGCTTCTGGGGACGGGGGGAAGGCAAAAATGCCACCATTTTTGTGAAAAACGGTCCGGTTTTTTCCTGTTTTTCACAAAAATGGGATGCAGGGGCAGAGCTTCAGAAGGTCCAAAATGGCTGTATTCATTGTATAAGAGCACCAACATTTCCACACTTTTAGGGAGGAAAAAGGTGCGTCGTATACTCAGAAAAATACGGTATATTGTGATGCCTGTCACAGTAAAAGAAGGGAAAAGGCATTATCCTCAAGAATATTTGAAGAGACATACACCATACATTACTTATACTTTTATGGCCATGTCTTTTTGTGGGAGAGTTCCAAACACAGGTAAGTCCAGAACGTATGACAACAATGGAGCCCAAAATTTCCATTGCTAAACATGACAGTTGTTAAGTGAGTTTTGCCCCATTTTATGACCTCCTTGCCCCTGTTGTTAAAGGAACCACTAACTTAACACTAACTTAAATGTTAAATTAGTGACATGGTTGTAAGTGAATGGCTTCTCCATTAGCTTTGCTTGTCAGAAAGTTGCAAAAGGTGATCACATGACCCAGGGATACTTCATCTGTCATAAATACATGCCAGTTGCAAAGCATCTGGATTTTGATCACATGGCCACAGAGAGGCTGCAATGGTCATAAGTGTGAAAAATTGCCACAAGTCACAATTTTCAGTGCTATTGCAATTTTGAACTGTCACTAAATTAATGGTTGTAAGTTGAGGATTACCTTTATTGAGGGGTGTGTATGTATCTCCTCTGAACAACTATGAAGGCTTGGCTATTTCATGAAGTCTTGGTCAGAGGGCCACTTTGACTATCCCTCTGGATAGCAGAACCAGTTTTATTGGTCTGCTAGCCAGAGGGATCTAATATTGACTATTATTTATCAATTTTTATATAATCACTTTTGCAAGGTGTGTTTTTAATCTGTCTCATTTTAACCCAAATTAGAAATGTGGGGAGACATGCACAGCTCAGTCAGTTTGAATAGTTTATATGTGCTGTAAGTAAAATAAGTTAAAGTAAATAATAAAATAATTCTTAGATTTGGGGAAAACATTGTGGTTGTTTAATTGGAAATTTTAGGAACAATGTGGGTAACATGAAGACCAATGGTGAGATTCAATTTTTTTACTACCGGTTCTGTGGGTGTGGCTTGGAGGGCGTGGCAGGGGAAGGTTACTGCAAAATCCCCATTTCCTCCTGATCAGCTGGGACTCGGGAGGCAGAGAATAGATGGGGGCAGGGCCAGTCAGAGGTGGTATTTACCGGTTCTCTGAACTACTCAAAATTTCCGCTACCAATTCTCCAAAACTGGTCAGAACCGGCTGAATACCACCTCTAATGAAGACACATTTTGTACTCTTCTCCACGCATGCTGTTTGTTACTGGTTTTGCCTCAGAAATAGGTGCCTTATAAATTGAGTAGATGAGCAGGGTATTCTTGAGGCCTAACTCTGAAGCCTGCTCTCTATACAGAATCTTTGTCAGGGTCGTGTTTCCACTAGCAAACAAACCAATCTGTTGCTGAAAATTAAATGTAGTGTCAGAAGTAGAGAATGTAGTACCAAGCATCTTCCATTTTCATGAGCCTTTTCAGACCACAGTTTTGCAGTACATTGTTGGAACATGTCCCACAGGAGATGCTGAGCAGCGCACACACAAACACATTGGGCCTTTTCAGAGCTGTTTCACCACTTGCCTTTAGCTGTACTATTGGTACAGCTGTAATGAGGAAAAAACCACTCCAAAGACTTGCATTGCGGATGTATATCTGATCACACGCAGTAGGTTTGATTTCAGAATAGATGTATATGGGTTATACAGGCTGAGAATTCTAGGACTCGGAGGCTTAGCACATTTGGACGATAAAGTCAATGCCAGCTGTAGGTAGGCCTCACCCGTAGCCTTTCATTCTGTCAGGTCGCTTGAAAGTTTAATGGAGTAGAATCATTTTTGCTTGTAGTTATAACAGCAACTGTGGACTACAAAGGGAGACCTCATTTTGTTTGTTCCCTGCAGCTGAGAAAACCAGATATTTCTTTGTTCTCTGTGTGTTTCAGAAATAGATTGTTTTACACATCGGTAGCTACAGATAGTCTTCAACATACCTTTTGTTTTGTGACTGTTCGACATTGCAACGGCACTGAAAAAAGTGACTTATGACTATTTTTCACATTTATGACCGTTGATCAAAATTCAGATGCTTGCCAATTGGCTCCTATTTATGACGATTGCAGTGTCCAAGGGTCATGTGATCACCTTTTGCAACCTTGTGACAAGCAAAGTCAATGGGGGAGCCAGATTCACTTAACAACTGTGTTACTAACTTAACAACTATAGTGATTCACTTAACAACCATGGCAAGAAAGTTCGTAAAATGAAGCAAAACTTACTGTCTTGCTGAGCAACAGAAATTTTGAGCTTAATTGTAGTCATGCTGGGGACTCCTACAAATTAATTTTAAACAGTGAAAATGGTGGTCTTTTTTTTTTTTTTTTTTAAGCATTTGTTTATTTATTTCATTTTCATTTTCATTTTATACAATCACTTATATACTGTGCATAAAAAAAAAGGAAAAAAAAACCCAACATAACACTTCATTCCCCCATACACCCTCTCTTCTCCCCCTCCAACTTTCCTTTCACCCCTCCAGCATTCCCCTCTTCTACTTCCCTACCCCCTCAGACATCTCCCCCTCCCTCCATCTCACCCTCCTTACATTCCCTCTCACTCCCTCTTACTTCTCCCTTCTCTTTCCCTCTTCTCCTCACTTTGGTGTATCCATACAATTCAGTTTGTTTTTAAAATAAAAGTAGAAAAAGAAAAAAAGAAAAAAAAGAAAAACGAGCCGCAGTATACAAGTGAATTCTTATTGTTCTAAGGATTGAAACTGTAATTCCACCCTCCCCCCTCCCCCCTATAATCCCCCCTCCCTAACCCCCTTACGGCTTCGCAGGTCCCATACCCGGCATAATTCTTTAACAAGCATTTGAGTATAATAAGGCCAGCTAACTTTAAAATTAAAAAAATAAGATAAAAGTAAAGCCAAAAAGAAAAAGGAAAAATAGTAGAAAATAAGAAATTTAAAAAAAAAACACACAGTGAAAATGGTAACCTCACAGGAGACTGTATCTTAAAATGATTTGTATTTGTATTTGTATTTTATTATTTCTATGCCGCCCTTCTCCGGGAGGACTCAGGGCGACGAACAATTCAAGGGGGAAAAAAGGGGGAACATAAAAGACAAAATACAAATAATAAAAATAGACAACAGTCGCACAACCATACATGTCGAGAGGGGAGGGAACTCATCACCCCCAGGCCTGCCGGCAAAGCCAGGTTTTGACGGCTTTTCAGAAGGCCTGGAGAGAGGTGAGGATCCGAATCCCTGCAGGGAGTTCATTCCAGAGGGCCGGAGCTGCCACAGAGAAGGCCCTCCCCCGGGTAATAGCCAGGTGGCATTGGCTGGTAGATGGCACCTGGAGGAGGCCAACCCTGTGAGATCTAATGGATCTGTGGGAGGTAATTGGCAGCAGGCGGTCTCTCAAGTACCCAGATCCAATACCATGAAGGGCTTTATAAGTTATGACTAGCACCTTGAAGCGTATCCGGAGACTGATCGGTAACCAGTGCAGCTCGCGGAGGATAGGTGTAACAATCGCTCGCGCGGCTGCGTTCTGGACGAGTTGAAGTCTCCGAATACTCTTCAAGGGCTGCCCCATGTAGAACGCATTGCAGTAGTCCAGTCTTGAGGTCATGAGGGCGTGATAATGTATTTTTAGTATTCAATAAATGTATGTCTTCATTTCCAGACAAATAAAACAGTTTTGGTTTTAATTCTCCTGGTTTCAAGAAATCTAAAAGAAAGTTTGTAGAAAAGACTTTCATAATTATTTTTACCTTTTAAGAAAAAGGAAAAAAGAGCACACAGTCCTTTCCTAACTGCATACTAGCCCACGGTTAGATAAAAGCTCAGAATTCTCCTTTTACTTTTAAACTGCCAATTGTCAAGACAAAAGAGGCTTTTATGGAATATAAAAGGCAGCCAAACCCTCAAAAACACCTCCGCTGTGCTGAAAGAGTTAATCCTGGCACCCACCCCATTCCTCTGCCGGGGAATAGCGCCATTAATTGAGCAGGCCTTTTCTGTGTGATCCATCACTGAAGGGGAAACATGGGACGAATGGGGGGTAATAACAACAAAGTCTCAGCTAATTTGGGAAAATTGCTCTGATTTGGGAAAATTGCAGTGTTTTCCCCCAGGTGATTGACGAGCTTTGGAAAAGGGAGGTTTTTGAGCCAGGTGCCTGTTTGTGTGGCATTCACTGCTGGCTTCCCTCCACTGCCTCTCATAATGCTGAGTTGGCAGGGTTAAGGCAAGGCTGTTCAGAAGCCAAAGAGACTTTGACATCATCTTTGGACAAGTCTTCAAGCCCTGGGATTGTCCTCCACCCTTGGCTGGGTATTCCCTCTCTGGCCTCTGAGTTATTTCCAAAGTTGACTGTCCTTACCTTCTTTCAGGTATCAAGTGTTCGCTATCTGGAGCTCCTGGAAAGGAACCGGACTTCTTGAATTGAAGGCCACAGTTCTTCACTACTGATTTATGGCCGAGTATTTCCTACCACTATCCTGGTTGAGTTTTGAATGTTTCCCTCAGCTTTGGCTTCACATATGCATTGCGGAGACCTACAGCTGCTTCTCTGACAGAAAAAAACTTGGAAGTTGGCAAGAGATTACAGGCAGTCCTCTTTTTACAACCATCCCTTTAGTGACTGTTCAAATATACAATGGCACTGCAAAAATTGACATGACTATTTTTCACACTTAACGGCCATTGCAGCATTCCCACATTCATATGAACAAAATTTGGACGCTTGGCAACTGGCTCGTATTTTGGTAGTTGCAGTGTCCTGGGATCATGTGATCACCTATTGTGACCTCCTGACAAACAAAGTCAATGGGGAAGCCAGTTTCACTTAACAACTGGGATACTAAGTTAGCAACTGCAGTGATTCACTTAGCAACTGAGGCAAGAAAGGTCATAAAATGGGGCAAAACTCACTTAACAACCGCCTTGCCTAAATGTTGGGCTCAATTGTACATCAAGGACTACCAGTACCAAGCTCACTGTTTCAAATTTCGCTGAGGGAGATAGTGCAGATGTCATACCCAGCAAGGTTCAGGTGCCACTCCTTGGTCAGGTTCAGGGTTAAACTGTGAATAACCTTTGTTCATAGCATGTCTCGGATTATATATTTGACTCTCTCTTCTGCCCCTTCCACTTGATAGCAGCTCAGCAGGAAGCTTATGAATACCATTTGAGTTGGATAAGGTACTTCTGCTGGTCAGAGCGAGAATGTGTAAATGAACTGCGCAGTGGATTTCAGGTCCATATTTCTGGCTATAATTTGTGCCCTTTTCTTGTACTTGCACAGTAGGAGCTCAGAGACCATGCAGGGTAATAACCAGGGACAGCTCCAGTCTAAATCCCAATCTTGAGTTCACTTGGTAGGTTCTCAATAGGCCTCCATATTTTGAGCTGTATGGATTTTTGAAGTGGTATAAAATGACTGAGGTAACATAGGTGAGGTGTGCTGAATTAGGGATTGGGACTTTCAAAAGCAAAGTGTGGTTCACCCAAGCCTCAAAAGAAATGGGAGTGGGGGGAGAGAGGGGAAGGAAAGAGAAACCACTTGTCCATGTGGCGGTAATCGTGGGGAAATCAGTGAAATATGGAGACTTCTTTCTGATATACAGGTAATCCTCAATGTAGGAGCACAATTGAGCCCATTTCCTTTCCGTTTCCATGTTGCCATTTCTTTTAATACGGTTCTAATTCTTTCATGTTACCTTATCTCACTTCCTGAACCATCTGCTGGTTTCAGCTGTTTTTCACATTGTGCTTGGAATTCTCTATACTTTGAGGAGAATTTCATAATGGTAGAATTAAAAAGATACAATTTGGATCTCATAGAGGTTATCAGGTAAATATTCCTGGTCTAATCTGGGCAGAGTGATGATGCCCCAGAAATAATAGAGAATCATAGAATCCAAAGAATAGAATGGAATGGAATAGAAATAAATTATAAAATAAATAAATTTTATTTGCCAAGTGTGATCGAACACACAAGGAATTTGTCTCCGGTGCATAAGCTCTCAATACATGCAAAACAACAGAGTAATAATAACCATAATAATGATACTAATCAGAGAAGGTAGTAGAAAAGATGAGAAGGATAATAGTAATACAGCCATACTAACTACACGGGTAAAGAAAGCACTGTGGGAAAAGTAATGAAAAAACATCATAATCCTCAGAACTAGTTAAATCACTCATTTTGATCTTGTAAGAAATACTGCCTCCTTTCTTTGCACAATTGTGCCCCCAAAATAGGACATTGAACCTGTTTCTTTTTTAAAAAAGGATGAAATCTCCCATCACTAGGCAGAACTCTAAGATAGAAAATTGGCTCTGTTTTCTTCCCCTTCATAGAATGCCATCAAGCTATCACAGAATGTTAAGGTTTTGGAGAAGATATTTCACAATCCTGTCCTAATAACCTGCTAAACTGATCTTACACTCAAAGACCTAAATAGAAATCTGCTGTAAGGTAGTTCTCAGTTTATGACTACAACTGAGCCCAAAATTTTGGTTGTTAAGGCAGTCGTTAAGTGAGTTTTGCCCCATTTTTACAACCCTTTGTGCCACAGTTGTAGTGCAAATCATTGCAATTGTTAAGCAAATCATGCTGTTGTTAAGCAAATCTGATTTTGCTTAACTGAGTTTGCTTGTCAGAAGCTGTCTGGTTACAAATTGTGATCACATGACTTCATGACAGTGCAACGGTCATAACATGTGCGAAGGGCAAGTACCTGAAATTTGATTATGTGACCATGGGGACGTTGCAATGGTTGTAAGTGTGAAAAACGGTCATAAGTCACTTTTTTCAGTGTCGTTCTAACCTCAAATGGTCACTAAATGAATGGTTGTAAGTTGAGGATAATCCTGTACTTTGTTTTCCCCAAAGTCCCTTTTTATATGGTAGCATAACTAATAAAAATATTTGATGCCTTTTATTAGCTCAGGGCTAATAAAGGTGGGTTGAGCTACCAGAAAATCTTCTGAAGTCTTTGAGTACAGATAGTCTTTGACTTACAATCATTCGTTTGGTGGCCAAAGTTACAAACTTACTGAAAAAACGACCTATGACTGATTTTCACACTTATGACCGTTGCAGCATTCCTGTGGTCACATGATCAAAATTTGGATTCTTGGTTCATGTTTATGATGGTTGCAGTGTCCTGGGATCATGTGATCACCTTTTGCAAACTTCTGACAAGCAAAGTCAATGGGGAAGCCAGATTCACTTTACAACTGTGTTCAAAACTTCAAAACTGCAGTGAATCACTTAACAATTGTGGCAAGAAAGGCCATTAAATTGGGCAAACCTCACTTAACAACCATCTCACCTACCCTGTTTCCCTGAAAATAAGACAGGGTCTTATTTTCTTTTGACCCCTGAAATAAGCACTTAGCCTTATTTTCGGGGAGGTCTTATTATTTTTGAGGTGCAGGAGGCAGCGAGAGTGGTCACCTTATGGCTGCTGCTGTATTGCAATATTTTCAGGGAGGGCTTATTTTAGCATATGCGCTCAAAAGCCCAATTGGGCTTATTATCCAGGGAGGTCTTATTTTTAGGGAAACAGAGAAGCAACAGAAATTTTGGGCTCAGTTGTGGCTGTAGATCTTAGAGTTGGTTTGGGCCTTGAAGGCCCTCCATCTTTAAAACATTTAATCATCTTTTAAACTTTAATTAGTTTAGTTTACTTTATTTTCATTGCACCTCATACAATGAAATTAAATGCCATCTTCAGTGTACATCATACATAAGAAAACTATAAAAAATAAAACAAAAACACACATCCTTCACATTCTATACAATTGAATTGAAAATCCTTGATACTGCATTAATATTACACTATACAGTAGAATTCAATATAGTTACTGCACTGGGATAGAAGCTGTTTTTCAACCTATTTGTCCTTGTTTTTATTGTCCAGTACGGTCTGCCAGATCTACCAGATGGTAATAGTTTAAAAAAGGGCGTCCAGGTTGAGATGGATCTTTAAGAATGTTTTGAACTTTCTTAAGGCAGTGGGAGCTATAAAGCTCTTCCAAAGAGGGGAGATGGCAACCAATGATCCTCTGGGCAATGATGTTAAACCTCTGGAGGGCTGTCCTATCTGTCACTGTGCAATTAGCAAACCATACACAGGTGCAGTAAGTTAAAATATTTTCATAGTGCAGTGGTAGGTCACCAGCAGTTTTTAATTCAATTGTTTCCTGAGAAGTCTCAGGTTGTATAATCTCTGCTGGCCCCTTTTGACCAGTGCTGCAATATGAGTGTCCCAGGTCAGGTCCACTTTTATGATAACACCCAAAAACTTAAAACTGGCCACTTGCTCCACTTGGTCTACATTGATAACCAAGGGCTGGATGTCTGATCTATTCCTTCTGTAGCCCACTATAAGCTCCTTGGTCTTATTGGTGTTAAGGACCAAATTATTATCTCCACAAAAATTATTCTGTTCCTGTTTCAACTGCCTCCCAGTGGGATATTGTACTCATATGGTTTTTATGAATTTAATTGTACACTGCTCGGAGTCACTCTGTGAATGAGATGGACAGTTTCTAAATTTGATATGTGAATGAATGAAAATGAATGAAATATGCTCTTTTCTAGTAAATGACGTCTATCTGGTAATTTGGCATCATTGATTTTAAAAGATAAAATTTCCATCAAATGTCATGAAAGCCTTCCCTGTGTGCTTTACTTCAGTCTGCATGGCTGCATAGTTTCTGCTTCAGGATTAGAAACACCTTCCTTCCTATTGGAAACTCTTGGTGAAGTGGTTAAGGATATCTCAGTTGCATAAATTAGGATAGTTCAGGAAGTTCAGCATGGCTAGTGGCAGCTGGTAATAATTAGCTTTTATCAGGGAATTCGTGGAAGGCATAGTCCATCAGAGAGTTTAAATTATCTTCCTACTAGATCGTAAAGACCTATACCTAGCAACTATCACGTGAGCCACCAAAACTTTGCAGGGATGTAACTCTTTTTGTCTAGGGAACACAACAAAAACCAGTTGAAAATATGAAGAACACGACAAAGGAGAGCTATTCTGAGCATGTTATATCTAATGGGGCTGTTTTCATCAATGCTGTTTTTCTTCTTTGTTATCCAGGTATCTTCATCCATCTTCAGATCTGTCTCTGTTTTCATTTGCCCATCTGTCAAGGACTAATTGGATCTGCTTTTCCTCATTTAGGCTAGATCCTGCATAGTCAAGATTGCCTCACACACTTTCCTTCACCTTTTCAAAGGATTTATGCTTCCAACATCATGGTATTCAGAGGTCAACAGATGGACTGATTATCAGTGCATGTTAGTCCAATAAGAAGATATTCAGACCACTTCAATCTCCAGGGCTCAACAAAAATGAGAGAGTTTTGGATTATTTATCATCATTAAAAAGAATAAGAGTAGATTTTGGTTTAGTCCCAAAAAGGCTTCTATATATTGTAGAAATTCCTTTATATTTTATATCATTTGAATATAGTTTATTCTAGTTGAAATAAGTTTACTTAAAACAGACCTCAAGAAGAGATACAATAGAACTGCCATTTTTGTTAAAGCTCTAGGTGCTGTTGATATAATTTGTAAATTAAAACTTAATCCACAAAAAAGAGACCTTATGGAGGTACACCATCTATTTGAGTGTTGTTCTTTCTGAAGGATACTTTTCTACCGAAAGATCACACCTGAAATTTGAAAATGCTCTCCTACTGCCATTGTTCTGGAACACAGGTGATCTCAGTGGCTATGAGACCCAAATAGGTGGTATTAACCTGTAGGGCCAAGGAAGACTTCTAGAGAATTTAAAAGGTTATACAGCTTTTTGTTTGTTTGTTTGTTAAATTGGTCGGCTTGAATAAAGTCTTCACTTTGCCACCATTTTGGGATTTGTTGTACCCTTATGAGCATAAGTTTAGATGTTCTATGAAGAATCTTCTTCAAATATCCCTGTCAAAGGCTCACAGGGAAGAGTTCATTCTTAGTTTTAGAAGCCCACTGAGGGAATGTTCTCCCCAAAGAGACTTGTCTGGAATTCACCCCGCTTTTCTTTTTAGTGCCAAGCTGAGATAATTTTCCCAGGTATTTCTTATGATAGCAACTTACCTTTGGGATGTGTTTACATTATAATGGGAGTGTGGTTTTAATTATATTCTTTTGTGGTACTTCTGATGTTTTTATTACTTTGAAAAGTTTTGTGATCCGCTCTTGTTATTGGAGGAATTAAATATACGTTGCTTTTCTGCAGTGCGCTATTTCAAACTGCAGATGGGAAATAAATATTGAATGTTCACCCATGTCATAGACTCTGGAGTTTTGCACAATAAACATGTTAGGAGAAAAGAAACTTCTCCCCGACATGTTAATTTTCTTGGCATAGGGACTGCTTTATGTGGGAAATACTCAGATTTATGAAAGTCCCTCTTGTATTCTTAAAAAACGATACAGCTAAGCAGTAGATATATGGATTGCTTTCCTATTTTGGAACATAGGAAACTGCCATATACCATGTACCCTCTTTCATAATGCTAGAACCCAGCTGTCAGCCAATAAAGTTGAATGGTGGGAAATTAAGGACAGAAAACAGGAAATATCTTTCACATAGCATACTGAATAGTTAAAATGAGCCATTTGTTTTCACGAGATACAGTGAAGGCTGCCAACTTGGAGGGCTTAAATGGAACTAGACAGATTAATGACAGTTAAGACTATTAATGGATACTAGTCATGTTGGCTATATATTAAACCCGGTAATGGAGTTGTTGAATTCAGTTGGGAGAGAAGATGGTTGGAAGGGTGCTGCTAAGCTCATGTCCTATTTGCAGGCTTCTTGCTAGATCTTAGAGGGATCTAATGGGCCATTTTAGGAACAGAACATTGGTCTGGAGAATGCATTCATTGGTTCCTATACAAAATATGCTCTTATGCTTCCTGGGAGCAATTTTCCCAAAGTGCAGGTTGATGGTTTTTTGCCTCAATCTCTTGCTCCCAGATCCTGGCAATGACAGGTAAGGTATGGCTTCTCCATTGACTTAGGAGCCTGTCTAAGAGGGAACATATTGATTTAGCTCTTTGTGTATATGTATATGATGGGCCTGGAAGACCATTTTCTTGTACTTGTGGAACTAAGCTCTCTGGATAACTTTGATTCTAAAATAGAGATCTTGACATATATCTCCTCAAAAGCAAAAAACCATACTGAAAAGGAATAGCATTCTGAATAGAGCAAGGATCTTGTAAAACTGAGCTTAAAATGAAATCCTGGTTTCAAATGTAGAAATACTTTGCCTGCTTGCACTGTTGTTACTTTATTTTAATTAACTTATACATTTGAATTTTGTCCACATCCTCGCTCAGTGCTAAAGCCAGGAAATATTTAAGCAGATTATTTTTAAATGTACCTGTGATATATAATTTAGGTAGGAAGATGAGCTGAAGGTTCTGCTTTGATACCTGTTTCCCCAAAGAATAATGGAGACTCAGTTGTGGAGACAAAAATAAACAAGAACTGAAATACAATACATAGGGAGATTCAAGCTTCAAAAATCTAATCACATTGCCTAGGGTAATAGTAGCAGCATATTCATGTGCTAGGAAGTGGTAGGATGAAGGAGGCTGAACAGCACCAAAGTAGCTTCCACAAATCTAGTATTGCCCATAGTGTTGGTGGTCCTGTGTTATGGGCTTCTAGTTTAACTCCAAGAAAGCAATTTTTCAGCCAAGAGATCTTCCTTATCCTTAAGGGAAGAAACCAGAATCAAGTCAAGTATTTTGAAAGCATACAAATTGTGTACAAAGCTGGCTTGAATTTCATAATGATTAGCTTATTAACATCTATTCTCTCTATGGAAAAGAAATATGCTTCCAAGTTAATGCAACTGTGATGAGCAGTAATATGCTTCAAAGATAATACTATGAAATTTACTGTAAATTCAGTATTTTTACGTAAAAGCCATTACTGTCTACCTACTAATTATTCTGACTGATTCAGAATTTTTGATTTCTGCAAGACCCACTCTGAAGAAGCAGATTCCATTTCTTTTTGGTTATTTTATCTATGTGTTAGATATAGGTAGATAATTTTCTATTTCACCTTTTCTTTAGGAGTTCAAAGCAGCTTATGTGATGATCTTCTTTCAGATTATTCCTACAATTGTAATCTGCCCAGAAACAAACAGTGCATTCCCATGACTAAAAATACCTTGGGAGTCTCACTTTCTCTCCTAAATGTTTTCAAAACAGAATGAATGTGAGAGATGGGTTTGCCTGGTCTTCAATAATTTTCTCAGCTGGCTAATCAAATAAGGTACTGCTGAACTTTTATCAAGTGCAAGTTCTTTAGATATACTGTACTATTTTATTCCTTCCTCATCTGGGTACAATGAACAAGACTGCAGATTTCCACAGTGTCCCTAAATGTCATTCTTTTGTCAAAGGTATTGACATTTTCAAAAAGATCAACCAGAGTGGCTTATTTCTGCCATAGAAGCAAATTACTAAATTCATTGAAATGATTCAACAACTTTTTAAACAGTTTGCCCCTTAGTTCTGTTAGGTGTTGTAAAGATTCACATTTTTGTAAGTCATCGTGATTTGGCATTGGGGATGTTGAGAAAAGGGGAAGGCACTAAGCCAGTAAGTTTCATTAGGCGTTTGCATAATGCTTTCCTGCAGTACATTTTGGCAAGTGTACAGTTCTGGAGACTTTAGAAAGGATATTACAGTCAAGAACTGGTATTAAAAAGGGAGACTAAAATGCCAAAGAGGGTAAAAGATGGCAGAAAGAAAGAAAGAGACACAGAGAGAGAGAGAGGGAGAGAGAGAGAGAGAAAAAGAAAGAAAGAGAGAGAAAGAGAAAGACAGAGTGAGAAAGAGAGAGAGAAAGAAAGAAAAAGAAAGAGACAGTCAGAGAGAAAGAGCGAGATAAAGAAAGAAAGAAAGAAAGAAAGAAAAAGACAGTGAGAAAAAGAGAAAGAAAGAAAAAGAAAGAGACAGATAGAGAATGAGAAAGAGAGAAAGAAAGAAAGAGAAAGAAAGAAAGAAAACACAGAACAGAAGAAAGAAGCCTGTTTTTTGTAATCATATTTTAGTGTGATTCCTAACAATACACTTAGATGTTAGGCTGGGTATAATGACTTGGAATCACATAAGTTTTGCAGTACAAGAAAAAGGACAAATTGGAACCAACACTCTCCCCCCCCCTGCTCCCCACCTCCACCCCCCCATTCTGTGAATTTTGTATTGTTACATTCAAGCAACAGATTCCTCCAAAAGAACATCTGGGATTTGGGTGGGTGAAAATTATGGGCTCTTTCATCTCCTTATAATATGAATAGGAACCAGATTTTTATGAAATGATCCTCTTTTACTGTCTAACCCCCCCCCCCCCGCTGTGATGTATTGCCCTTCTGTTCATGCTACTTGCCAGATACTGTTGAAACAGTCTTGTACCACATAAAATGACCATAGAACAACTTCTTTGTGCATTCTTTAGGGGGGGAAATCCCTGAAAGAAGCATTAACATTGAAGTAAATGGAATAGTTGACCTGACATTATCAATGATAATTCAGACCAGAACCTTTGAATCTGAACCAGTTTCTTCACACTTGCATTGAATCTCTTCAAGACAAATAATACACAGGGCTCAAGCAATTGTCTGATTCCTATTCAGGTGCTCAACACAGACAGATTCAACCTACACAGTTTGTCAGCATGGTGCTACAGAAACAGCCTTTAGCACCTGCTAGATCCTATACCCAAGATAATAATTTTTAGTTTTTAAAAAAACAGATTTATTTATTAAAAGTCACTCCCTACAATACACATAGACAGAATGATTGATCTGATAGAAACTTCAAAGGACACTATTTTGGGGGAAAGCATCCTTACATATTACCTTCAAGTAATCAGTATTTTATAATTAACTGTTTCTACAGTACTATACCCATTTGGTGAATAGGCAAATGGGCAAGATTTTCTCCTAGCATCCATTTTGTTTGAGTGTCATAGCATGCTGTTCCCAGCTGCAAAAGTTGAGGACACCCATCCCATCTGTCCATTCGTCTTCGTATATCCAAATCAATTTGCTACATGGGTGGGCAAATATGGACCCTTTATGACTTGAGGACTTCAAGTCCCAGTATTCCTGAGCAGCCACGGCTGGCTTAGGAATAATGGGAGTTGAAGTCCACAGGTCTTAAAGAGGCCATATTGCACACCCTTAGCAGGATGTGTTTAAGTTACCTTCCCATAAAATGAGCAATTCTATTAAACTGGATGTGTGGACAGGAACAAAAAATTGACTTTATTTCAGTTTATGATGATGCCTTGCCTGCATAGTCTTTCTCCCCCAAATCAGGTAAAACATCCTTGGACATCAACAGTTTGGTTGCTTCTGTACAAAAAAAAAGAGCTTCCAAATCATGAACTGACATCTATACTAATAACTATTATAGTTAACCATAAGAGCGGCATTGATTTTTATCCTTTAGAAAGTTAAGCAGCATAGCCAGTAAGAATAGCTTCTTACCAAAAAAAGGAAAGGCAAATGGGAAATAATTAGTATTCAGTGCCAGATAAATTCCACAAGACAAGTATTTCAATGATACAATAATGAAATGGAATATGCCTTGCTTATTCTTTGAAAGTAGAGCCATGAAGGAATTCAAAACATTATCTGAGTATCTGAACAGTGTCCTTAGGGTTGGAGAATTAATTTCTCCTGGTTATAGTTCCCCAACTGTTACTGATGTATATTTCTAGCAGCACCAGCAGCAAGATGGGTAGCAGAAAGTGAGAAATGCTGGGTGTTATACAGGGGTGGGTTCCGGCTGCTGCTATTGCCATTCGCTCAGGGATGCATGAGCAGAAGCAAAAAACAAGATAGCGCTGCCTATTGTGCTGCTGAGAGAACCAGTTCAGGGGCGTGGCAGGCCGAGTTACTACCTACCTTTGGCCGAACCAGTCCAAACCGGTAGGAACCTACATCTGATGTTATAATTCTGTGGCACCTGGAAGGCTACAGGTAAGTGCTTCTTAAGATATATAGTAGTGGTGGTATTCAGCAGGTTCTGACCAGTTCTGGAGAACCGGTAGCGGAAATTTTGAGTAGTTTGGAGAACAGGTAAATACCACCTCTGACTGGCCCCGTCCCCAATCTATTCTCTGCCTCCTGAGTCCCAGCTGATCGGGAGGAAATGGGGATTTTGCAGTAAACTTCCCCTGGAGTGGGGAGGAATGGGGATTTTACAATATCCTTCCCCTGCCTGCCCATCAAGCCACACCCACCAAGCCATGGCACGCCCACCAAGCTATGCCAACAGAACCAGTAGTAAAAAAAAAATTAAACTCACCACTGCTATACAGGCCTCAGGCTGTGCAGAGCATTAAAGGATAAACAGTTACTGTCTGCATATGGATGTAATCTACACTAGAACCAGGGGTGAAATTCAGCAGGTTCTGACAGGTTCTGGAGAACCAGTAGCAGACATTTTGAGTAGTTCAGAGAACCGGCAAATACCACATCTGGCTGGCCCCAGAGTGGGGTAGGAATGGAGATTTTGCAGTATCCTTCCCCTGGAGTGGGATGGGATTGGAGATTTTGCAGTATCCTTCCCCTGACATGCCTACTAAGCCACACCCACATAACTGGTGGTAAAAAAAAATGAATTTCACCACTGACTAGAACACTAAATATTGGGAATGAATAACAAGGCAAAAATGGAGAACATCTGGTTTTCCAGATGTTGCAAATCTCCGGTCAATATGGCCAGGATGAGGAATATCATTTAGTAAAAATTAGGATCTGCATACATTTCTTAGCCCTGCAAGAGGGAATAATTATCATGATAATCTGTTTATTTCTATACTTTCCAGTTTTCACCTGGCTAGTAGTTGGTAAGAAATCAAATACTGGATTGTAAATATTAGGATATTAAATTTAGTAGCTGGAACAATAAAGGCGTACAATGGGCCAGAACACATAATTGTAGTTGATTGGTTGAAGAGTTCTGTTTCCTGCATGAGGCAATCTAGAGTTTCCCCGCCTTTTTCTTCTGTGTGCTCTGTATGCTGTTTGGATTTATCTTATGATGTTCCTATGTTCCTGTCTTGTCTGCTGTAAATACAATTAAATATATTTATTTATATAAAACTACAAGTTCATGTTAGTGTCTCTGACTTCATTTGAACCCTTGCTGTGCAATTCCCTAGCAGTAATTTTTTTGCATGCAATTGTGAGAATTCTTAACATTCTCAAACAAGAAAGTGGTGTCCTTGTGTTAAACCTGAAGTGAGTCATGGTGCACAGCTGAGTCTCTGTGGAGAGCAAGGGTTTCCAAAGTTGGCAACTTTAAGGCTTGTGGACATCAACTCCCAGAATCCTGATGCAGAATTCCTGGGGAATTCTGGGAATTAAAGTCCATAAGTCTTAAAGTTGCCAGTTTTGGCCATTCCTGGTTTAGAGCAAGCAAGACAGGGAAGGCAAGGTTTAAATTGATTTAGGCAATATAAAGGAAAAAACTAAGCCAGAAATCCTGTTGTCTTTTGGTCAGAAAGTGGGAGATGAAAATCAGAGATAGGAAACCACAGGAGTTGTAAATCAGTTGAGCTTGGAGTAAGAGCCAGGAAGAGGCTAAAGATCAGGAAGGCAGTTGGAATAAAGAGCAAGGCAAGGAGCCAGAAGAAGAACCTGGAAGTGACATGTGAAGCAAATGGTTTGTGGCTTTCACACTCTTCAACAGGAGACCCCTAAACATTATACAAACAACATTTCTAGCAGCCCAAACTTCACACAATGATCTTTGGTAAAGGCATGAAGCCAATCAGGATGTTGAATCTCATTTTTGTGTTGCAACTGGCTAAAGGTTAAGTCCAGCTTCCGAACATGTGTGCAACTATAGTTTCTCATTTCCATTAATTTGTCTGATGCAAAATCTAAGCAAGATTTCCCATACATTGCTGAATCTGAATTGCTTCCAAGTATGGTCACCCTGTTGGGCTGGGAACTTGGAGAGTTGTGTTCCAACACATCTGGAGAGAGTGCCAGGTTGAAGAAGGCTACTGTGACACATATTAACCTTTAGGCATTTCTCATCTCATTGCAACACATTCCATAGGCAGATGGGCTCTCAACTGAGCCTGAATTTAGAAATGAAAAGTTAGTATATTCTGGAATCAGCTACCTTACTGAAAGAAAAGTTAGCGTAATGAAATCAACCTATATACATACAGACCTCTACTTACAATTGTTGTTTAGTAACCATTTGAAGTTACAATAGCACTGAAAAAAGTGACTTGTGAGTTTTCACCCATAGGGACTGTCAGGCGTGCCTCTTTCAGTATCCAAGAAAGAAAATCCACAACTCCATTTGAGTAAAGATACTTTTACTGGACATAAAATGAAAACAGCTAAAGTGAACCAAGATCTGAAGCAAAAAAGCATGAACGTGTACATATCAAACATTTACCCAGGACCCTCCTCCCCCAGTTACCCCAACCCAATGTCCAATCTGCGACTCCCAAAGGTGTCATGTGAGATGCATCTTCTTCAGCTGGTATGCAGAGACAGTTGACCTTGACCAAGCCCAAACATGAGCCATCAGCATGCCCAGAAGATGGTGAGAACAAAACTCCCTTCATGATAACTTCTCCAGCACCTAGCAACCCCCCCCAAATACCACAAGCCCCCACCCTCCCCATTACTATGGCAGCCGATAGCAAGCAAAGAAGAGGCTGACAGGAACATTGCAGAATCTCCATGGTCCAGTGGTGGGATTCAATTTTTTTTACTACCAGTTCTGTGGGTGTGGCATGGTGAATGTGGCTTGACTAGGTGGGCGTGGCAGGGGAGGGTTACTGCAAAATCTCATTTCCTCCCCATCAGCTGGGACTCGGGAGGCAGAGAATAGATGGGGGCAGGGGCAGTCAGAGGTAGTATTTACTGGTTCTCCGAACTACTCAAAATTTCCACTATCTGTTCTCCAGAACTGGTCAGAAGCTGCTGAAGACCACCTCTGCTGGGGTCATATGATCAAAATTCAGACACATGGCAACTGGCATGTATTTATGACTGTTGCAGTGTCCCAGGATCATGTGATCATGTTTTGCAACCTTTTGACAAGTAAAGTCAGATTCACTTAACAACCATGTTACTAATTTAACAGCTGCAGTGATTCACTTAACGACTGTGGCAAGCAAGGTCATAAAATGGGGCAAAACTCACTTAGCAACTATCTTGCTAACAATGGACATTTTGGGCTCAATTCTGGACCTAAGTCAAGGCCTACCTGTATCTAATATTTAGGACCTGCTCACCTTATTTTGAGAAAATGTGTATCCTTCTAAGCCTTCTAAACTAGCTACCTGAAGACAAAAAGAAAGCAGGAACACAGCTTTCTTTCCTGAGATGTTATTTGGATGGATCATGCTGGTTTCACAGAAGCCCATTCAATTATTAAAAAATAGATAAAGGTAAAGGTTCTCCTCGCACATATATGCTAGTCATTCCTGACTCTATGGGGCAGTGCTCATCTCTGTTTCAAAGCTGAAGAGAAGCACTGTCCGAAGACGTCTCCATGGTCATGTGGCCGGCATGACTAAATGCCGAAGGCGCAAGGAATGCTGTTACCTTCCCACCAAAGGTAGTTCTTATTTTTCTTGCATTTTATGTGCTTTTGAAGTGCTTTGGCAGAAGGTGGGACAAGTAATAGGATCTCACTCCTTTACGCAGTGCTATGGATTTGAACTGCCAAACTCCCGACCTTTCTGATCAACAAGCTTAAGCCACTGAGCCACTACATCCCCTGAGCTACTGCGTCCCCTAAAAAAATGCATACCTATAAAAACCCTGTAAATCTGAAGCTAGATGAAAGAAACTAGCTAACTTAGAGAGAAGGTAAGGAAAGCCTGGTTAGTTCTTCACTGAAGTTCAAATTCTGGTCATTAAATAATTTTGATTTATAACTTAAACAATCAGGTACAAAAGTGTCTCAGAGAAGTAACATTCCTAGAGGTCAAGGATAACAATATAAGCTGGTAAGCAGCTGGACT
Organism: Thamnophis sirtalis; assembly: GCF_051295495.1. Lineage (NCBI taxonomy): Eukaryota > Metazoa > Chordata > Lepidosauria > Squamata > Natricidae > Thamnophis > Thamnophis sirtalis. The sequence goes on from NW_028261383.1 coordinate 133,669,369, forward strand.
GAACCATGGAGACAGTATAAATAGCCCACCTGGGAAAGATATATGAGAAGGTAGTCCTGTTTTGGGAGACAGTAGAAGAGAATAAATACTTGGCATAGCATGACAGGCGCCCTCTGTATTGATGCAAGAAAAATACTGGAGCAACAGATTATGTGAAGACGTGTACTTCATAAAACTTGTATTAGGTGCTGGAAGACTTTTCCTTGTTTTGCTGCAATAAGTTAGGATGGTTTCCCCCTTAATCAAGATTCTCAAGATTAAGGTGTAGCAAACCAACTTTTCCCAACCAAATTCCTTTCAAATGCATCTCTTTGTAAGAACATCCCACGTTACCTTCCTGATTATTCGTCCAGAGGCTAGCAGGCTGTAGAAAGCTGTGCCTGGAGGCCAATTCAAATATCACATTATGTTTTTTTTTTCATGCAAAATATTGAAAGAACATATGGGCTTCCCTGAGACGTATTTTCTGGATTCTAGATTATAAGAGTTGTTTTATCTAACAAGGACATGTTTCCTGAAATTAGGGAATTGCTGCTACAAGCAATAGAGAGCTGTCACATAATTTGTGCAACTTCTCCTTTGGGAATGGTTAAATGCCCTCTTTGCTCCAGAAGGAGAAATTATGCCTGAACCAACTGTTGAATAATCAAAATAGTTGCTAACCTGCACAATCCCAGTCTTCCTGCATGGGAGGTAGAGCCAGCCTTACAATACTACCATTACAGTGATTATGTTGGCTATTTATTATATCTTAGCTGCAGATTGTGGTTTTTATATTATATTATATTTTTGCACTGTGTTTGTGTCTGCCTGCCTGCATCTATCTATCTACAGTATCTATCTATCTATCTATCTATCTATCTTCCTTCCTTCCTTCCTTCCTTCCTTCCTTCCTTCCTTCCTTCCTTTCAACTTCTAAACTGCCTATGTCCCTCAGAGGGGCTCTGGGCGGTGTACAATATCATACAACCAATAAATAAAAATACATAAAAATTAACATTAAAAAATAAACTAGAGTTAAATTTAAAAAAGATCTGGGACCTTGATACTTTCTGAGCTTGGTTTCTTGCAGACATTTCATTACCCAAACCAGGTAACACCATCAGTGCTAGAATAAGTACAATTAAACATCAAAAGAGAGAAAAAAAAATCCTAAAATGGCCATTTAATGTTGGGAGTATTACAGATGGTGGGGGTTCATCTCTCAAGGGATTAGACAGTCCCACAATTGTGTGGTACTCTGTGCCTCCCATGCAAGGCCACAGAGCCAAGATTTGACCCCTTTGTGGAAGGCCAAGAGATTGGGGGCTTTCCTCAGTTTGGCGGCAGGATGTTCCACGAAGTGGGCACAGCGCAGTGGTGGGATTCTAATTTTTTTACTACCGGTTCTATGGGTGTGGCTTTGTGGGTGTGGCAGGGGAAGGTTACTGCAAAATCCCCATTCCCTCCCCATCCCACTAACCTGCTTTCCAGCTCCGTTCTCCAGTTCAGGGCAACAAAACAAGATTAACTGGGAGTCTGGGAGGCAGCGGGGGCAGGGGCAGTCTATTTGCATGTTCTCCGAACTACTCAAAATTTCCGCTACCGGTTCTCCAGAACCTGTCAGAACTGGCTGAATACCACCTCTGGCACTGCGGCAATTAAGGCTTTCCAGTTTTTAATTGCTGTATGTTGCCAAAGGTCATATATTTGAGATGGCCAGTTGTATCAATTGGAAAGGAGAGAAGGCAGGGATAGCCGGAAAGCTACTTTAGACAGGTGAATCTGGGTACAGGTAGTCCTCAACTTACAACCATTTTGCTTTAGTAACTCTTTGAAGTTCCAATGGCACTGAAAAAAAGGATCTAGGGCTGTTTTCCACATTTATGACTATTGCTGCATCCGTATAGCCATGTGTTCAAAATTCAGATAGTTGGCAATTGGTTCATATTTACGATGGTTGCAGTGGCCCAGGATCATATAGTGATCCCCTTTTGTGACCTTGTGACAAAGTCAATGTCAGGGTTCCAAGTAATAACCCCAACGAAAGAAGTCACCAAGTTTCTTAAAGTTCCATTTTATTAGAGATGTCATATTGGCACATCTGGGAAAACCTGAATCTGAAAGCTTCCAGGTTTTCCCCACTGAAATGAAAGTCTAAACCCCTGCCCAGCACCCTCATGTCCATCACATTGCCCAATCAGGCACCGTCCCAACTGGAGATGCCTCCCAGTCACACCACTCCAAGTGCAGGGCAAAATGTCCTTGACTCTCTGAGAAAGGAATGTTATTTAGACTATATATCTCCCATACTCCATATAATCCCCCTCCCATTTCCCCACAGCATTAAATATGACAGGCATTAAGGCCCAATGCATGGTTTCCAGGCCTGACAGTCAATGGGGAAGCCAGACTCATTTAACAATTGTATTACTAATTTAACAACTGTGGTAATTCACTTAACGGTGGTGGCAAGAAAGGTTGTGAAATGGGGCAAAACACATTCAACAACTGTCTTGCTTAGCAATGGAAATTTTGTGCTCAGCTGCTATTGTAAGTCGAGGACTACTGTATTATGAAAAGAAAGGAAAGTGTTAGGTACTATCCTGTTATTCTTGTACTTTTTCTTCCCAGTGAAGAAAGTTGATTGTGATATTTCTGCTTGCGGTATCATAATAAACTTGATCATCATGCTTTGTGTGCCAGATAGCAAAATGTCGTGTCCCCCCCCAACTGGGGATAGGATATTCAATTTAGTGCTCTGTGGGATGACTCACTTCATTATTCTTTTACTCTGAATAGCCCCCTTCCTCATAAAATTAATAAGAGTGTGGGTGGAGATTGCCAAACAGGATCTGTTTAATGGCCTTTTAACATTCATTTCGATGCAAATAGTTTGGGATGGGTTCGACCTACAGCGGTTTGGCCCAACCCAAAGATTCCAAGATTATCCCAGTACATGCAAATAGGGAAAGTATGATATGAAACTAGCTACGCAGTTAGATTAGAACATTGGTTTTTTTTTAAAAAAAGAATGATAAATAACATAAAAGTCCAAGAAGCAAATTACAGCCTTATTTCCCCACCCCCAACCCAATCATCCAGAATAGCCATCCCCAACTAGAGGCCTTCCAGATGTATTCACCATCACCTGCCACTATGGCCAATGGCTTCGCTGCCTGGTAGGGATAGGAATTGTAATCCATGATTCTGTAGGGGGCAGGACATGATGCTGTGTTGGCTGAGCCAAGACAAAATTAGTCATTCAAACAAAATGCTTGCTTAATCTTAAACAAGCGGCTAAAATGTTAAAATTTGCTCACACTGGAAATGTCTTATCTGCTTGCAGGATTGGGACTGACAGCTACACACACACACACACAAATGTGCATATACACGTCTGTGTGTGTATGTGTGTGTGCATGCGTGGGTGTGTTCCTGTGTATCTATCCCTCTGGTATTTTAGTTTGTTGACTTTGGCAACTTTTTCTGAACAATCCATCAATGCAACCCTAAAATTATTGAACTGATTAAAAAGTTTCATTCAAATGCCAGGGGAGATATTACAGGCTCTCATCCATAGCAAGTCTGGGGTATGCTATGATAGAGGCTAGGAGGTGTAAAATGACCCACTCTGTATCCCTAAACTACAATGTGCTGTGGTTTCCAGAATAATTGTATTTGCTGCTTGCAGCAAAAAAACATCAAATGCTATGGCATCTTTATAAAAGAGCAAATATATACAGTATATCCAAGATTGGGCTGGTGGTGTAGTAAATAGTAAGAAAGAACACCTTCTTACTTCTCCTCCTTGCAGGGATGGGATTCAAAATTTTTAGCAACTGGTTCTTTGCCTGATTGCTGGGTGGGTGTGGCCATGGTGGGTATGGCCTACTTGGCTTCCTGCATCACGGCAAGGGGGTGGTGGTTTCTCCCTTCCCAGACTCTGGAGGCTTTCCTTGAGCCTCTGGAAGGGCAGAAATAGCCTCCCCCGGGCTCTGGAGGTCCTTCGGAGGGCAGAAACAGGCCCGTTTCCGGACTTCCCGAACTTTCAGGAGGCCCGTTTTTCATCCTCCCAGAGCCCTGCACTTACCTGGCATCTAAAACGGGCTGCGTGGAGATGCCTGGGAGAGAAGGGCGGGGCCAGCCAGTCCTTGCAACTACCGGTTTTGAAAATTAAATGTAAAATTAGCATCTAGTTCATCTGAACCAATCCAAACCGGCCGAATCCTATCCTTACCTCCTTCCTAAATATTGAAAGAACTTTACTCCCAGGATACAGAAAATTCTGCCAGATGTGATCTCAGAACCACTGAATGAAATCTTTGAAAGCTCCTGGATCACAGGGGAGCTGCAAGAGCAGCAGTCCCCAACCCCAGGTCCATGGACTAGCACTGGGCCATGATATGCCAGCAACTAGGCCATGTAAATAAGCAAAGCCCCGTTCGCAAGATTCAGGCAGCATGCAAAACCATGCCACCTCTGGTCCATGGAAAAACCTTTCTCTACGTAACTGGTCCCTTGTGCCCAAAAGATTTGGAATCGCTGAGCTAGATGATTGGAAAAGAGCTGATGTGATCTCAGTCTTCAAAAAGAGGAAAAAGTAGATCCAGGAAATACAGACCAATCGACTTGAGATCGATACCGGGAAAATCCTGGATAAGGTAATCAAGCAGCAAATTTGTGTGTACCTTGAAATGAACAAGGTGTTTAATAGAAGCTTGCATGGGTTCGTTAAGAACAGGTCATGCCAAATAAATCTTATTGCCTTCTTTGATACAATGACTAAATTAGTGGACCAAGGAAATGATGTGGATATAGTACACTTGGATTTCAGTAAGGCATTTGATAAATTAGATCAGTTCTTTCTTCTTGGTAAGATAGAACAATGTGGGATAGATGGTACCACTACCAGATGGATCTGCAGTTGACTGACCAACCACATTCAGCATGTGATCCTCAATGGCATGACTTCTGTGTGGAGGGAAGCATGCAGTGGAGTAGGTTCCGTCTTGGGCCTGGTGCTCTTGAACATTTTCATAAATGATCTAGATGAGAAGATCGAAGGGGCACTCAAGAGTTGAGATTTGGGCCCCATCCAACAAGATGCAGTTCAGTGGAGAGAAAAGTAAGGGTTTACACTTAAGCCGGAAAAACCAAATGCATAAATAAAGGATAGGCAATACCTGGCTCAACAGTAGTGCTTGAGAGGGATCTAGATGTTGTGGTGAATTACCACTTAGGTATGAGACAGCAAGTGTGCCACAGCTGCCAAAAACACCAACACAAGCTGGGGATAGATGGGGAAGAAATGGAGGTAGTGACAGATTTTATTTTCCTGGGCTCCAAGATCACCGCAGATGGGGACTGCAGCCAAGAAGTCCTTGGGGAGGAAAGCTTATGGCAAACCTAGACAGCATACTAAAAAGCAGAGACATCACTCAAACAAAAGTGCTCAGTCAAGGTTATAGTTTTTCCAGTTGCAATGTACGGCTGTGAAAGCTGGACCATAAGAAAGGCTGAACGCCAAAGAATGGAGGCCTTTGAACTATGATGCTGGAGAAGACTCATGTGAGTCCCTTGGACTGCAAGACAATGAAACCAGTCAGTCCTAGAGGAGATCAACCCTGACTGCTCTTTAGAAGTCCAGATCCTGAAGATGAAACTCAAATACTTTGGCCACCTAATGAGAAGGAAGGACTCACTGGAGAAGAGCCTAATGCTGGGGAAGATTGAGGACAAAAGAAGAAGGGGCCACAGAGAATCAGGTGGCTGGATGGAGTCACGGAAGCAGTAGGTGTGAGCTTAAATGGACTCTGGGGAATAGTAGAGGACAGGAAGGCCTGGAGGAACAATATCCATGGGGTCGCAATGGGTCGGACACGACTTCTCAACTAACACCAACACAAGCTGCATCAACAGAGGATCGCATCAAGATCATGAGAAGTGATAGTACCCCTTTATATTGTACCACTGAGGCTACATGTGGAATACTGCATTCAATTCTGTTTACCACAATACAAAAAAGATGCCGAGGTCCTAAAAAGAGGGCAGAGAAGAGCAACAAAGATGTTTAGAGGACTGAAGGCTAAATCCTATGAAGAACGGCTAAGGAACTATGTATGTTTAGCTTAAGGAAGAGAAGACTGAGGGATGATATGGCAGCAGTTTCCCAATACTTGAAGGGCTGCCACAATGGAGAGGGTATCCTTTTATTCTCCATGATACCTGAGGGTAGGATGAGCAATGGGTAGAATTTGCCAGAGGCAGATCCAACATGATAATAAGAATGTCCTGACAGTAAGAACTATTAAGTAATGGAACAGCTTTCCTCCTGGAGTTGTGGAAGATCCTTCGCTGGAAGCTTTCAAGAAAAGATTGGACAACAATTTGATTGTTGAACTAAGGTCTTCTAGTTCAACAATCAAATTGTTTCAAAGTCCCTTCCAGTCCAATGATTCTATTAAACAGAATCTCCCTAATAACTTACAGGACTTTCTAGTATCATCCAGCTGTTCCTAGTACTGACACCAGAAATGAGGATGGATTTGATATCCTTCAGTGAGAGTTCGGTGATCTTAGAAAATGCTTGTGAGAAAAGTACCTTCACCAGAATTTATGTATTTATTTATTTGTCAAACATGTACAAGATAATAAGTATAGGTATGAACAAAGGAAGTAGATACAGATACATGGGAACTGTGAGACAGGGATGGTAGGCATGCTGGTGTGCTTATGCACTTCCCCTTTACGGATCTCTTAAGAATGGGGTGAGGTCTACAGTGGACAGTTTGAGGTTGAAGCTGTGAGGGTTTGAGGATGTAACAATGGAGTCGGGTAGAACATTCCACGCGTTGACCATTCTGTTGCTGAGGTCGTATTTTCTGTAATTGAGTTTACCTTGAGTTTGCATTGATTGTTTACCCGTGTATGATTGTGGTTGTAGCTGAAGAAGTTGTTGACAGCCAAGATGTTATAACAGACAATTTGGTTGTACTAAAAGTTGGGGTCCCAATTTCCAAATGTTTTTTCCATTTTCTATATCTTCAGAATGATTTAGATTTTTAAAAGATTTTTTTAAAGTACAGTTTTTGTGGTTAGTTTATTGTTAAAACAAACTATTGTACAGATAGTCCTCGACTTACAACCACAATCAAGCCCAAAATGTCCATGGCTAAGCAAAACAGTTAAGCGGGTTGTGCCCTATTTTATGACCACTTTGCGACAATTGTTAAGTAAAACCCTGCAGTTGTTAAGTGAATTATACGTTTGTTGACTTTGTCAACTGGGAAGGATACAAATGGTGATCACATGACCTTGGGACCATGCAACTACCTGTTGTCAAGCACACAGCTTTTGATTGTGTGGCCAAGGGGATGCTGCAATGGCTGTAAATGAGAAAAATGAACATAAATCACTTTTTTCAATGCTGTTGTGACTTTCAATGATCACTAAACAAATGGTTGTTAAGTTGAGAACTACATGCATTATTGGTTGCTGCTATTAGATATTGGTTCCTCTCCACCATATTATGCATCAGTTCATCATCCTGCAGCCACCTGATGTCCCCTAATTTCCAAAAGGCCCATGTAGAGTTTCCTTAAAAAGCTTTTTCTGAAGGACCAGATGGAACCTGGAAAGCCAGAGAGGCTGCAAACCACTGAAGAGTTGATCATTGGATGAAAAACAGGATATTTACACAACACCCGGACATTTTGTAAGTAGAGTAAATGTAATAATCTTATATCTTACCCATGAAAATGTCACTGGTTCCCCCCCCCTTTCTTTTCTTTTTAAAGCAATTTATTTTCTATCAAATTATACGAGCTTGAAAAAAAAACATCGCAGAGCTGTATTTTGGCACGCTTAATCTGTATCACCCTTAATAATTATTTGGAGAATGTCTGCTCTCAAGAAGGCCATTGTTACTGTCTATGACTTCACTCGTCTGATGAAGTGGTTTGTGGTATATTAATGCTTCTGCCATAATGCATTTGTTGCTCATGATTGGGCTGCAAGAGATTTAATGATTTGCCATCTTCAGCCACATCCGGAGAAACATCTACATTGGTTTAGATACATTCTCTATAGATTTTCAATGGTGTGTTTTAGAATGTAGGGACACCACATTTTTCCAGGGGTGGGAAAAATACTTCAAATTCCAAAGAACAAGTATCGAATATTTAGCCAGCAGCCCTGTACAAACCTGAGAAAATATTTAAATACTTAGGAAACACCCAGCCAATAGCTAATCTCCAAAGTGACAAACTGTCTGGAATTGTTTTGCCACTTCTGGTGCTTCCAGTGCTTAATTTCTAAAATAAGAGGCAGCTGCTGTGTGGATTGCAGAATGTATAGCCAATGATACGTCTTGTGTATATAGCTGTACATATAGACAGTAATGATACACCCAACAGCAGATGTTGAACAAGTATAGCCAAAGACAGCTTAAGACGTTCTGGTGCCGGAGGCAGAAAATCCTAATCACCATTCCCACTAGTATAAAATAAAACATAGACGCTGAATATTTGCTGCTCCTTAATGATATTCAAGATACTCCTCGGAGACAAGCCACAGTGCCTTGCCTGGCTGCAGCTCTAACTACTCTCAAAGCTGTCCAGATGAATCTCAATCTGATCATCCTATTTGAATTGTTTCAGCCCAGAATTATGGAATTTGAAGTCCAACACATCAGGCTGGGGCTGAGGGAGGGAAGAGGAGGGCCTGAGTTCTAGATTAACACAGTCTGGAGGGGAGATAACGGTTCCAGTGACCCAATTTAGTTGGAATAAATGCTTTCTGAAGTTTATGGCTGACTTCCCCACATCGGGTGACTCAGATAGGCTTCCAGGGTGAACTCCAAACTACCCAATCCCTGGGAAAACCCTGAATTCAACATGAGCACCTGAACTATGGCTTTCTTCCTAGGGCATTTTTTGAGGGTCACAGAGCATTGAGAAACAGAGGCTCCCAATAACACCTTATCAAAGAATCAGTAGTTTACTGGCGATAGAAAACAGAAATGAAAGTCAAGCTGCTTTTTTTTTTTGAGAAAGAGCTGTTGAGCTTGTCATTTGCATAATGGACACAACCACACTCTTTGCTTGAAAGCAACATTGAAGTATCTTACTGTTGCCATTTTCAATTGCCATTTTCAATTGCATTCGCCGCTTGATGGCGAACCTATAGCACACGTGCCACAGGTGGCACTCACAGTGCTCTCTGCAGGCATGCGAGCCGCTCCAGTTCCGCTCCACCGTGCATGTGCATGTGCCTCTTGCTGGCCAGCTGATTTTCAGGTCTCTGCCACACATGCATGGGGGGTGGGGCACATGTGGGAGATGTGTGCATGCATGGCGGGAGCGCAGGGGGCGATGCGACCCACCCTATGGCCAGTTGTTGCTCCCAGGAGGCTGCAGGGAGGCCTACTACACCAAAAACAGGGCATGGGGCGGGTGTCATGCGCACATGTGGTGCGTGGCTGTGGGAGCGCAGCAGGTTGCAAGTGCATAAATGGAAATGCACACATGCGCAGGGGGCGGGACGCAGGGGGTGTTGTGCACACATTGCATTATGGATGCATGTGTGTGTGGTGTCGTGCACACCGGTGCACACTTTCGGCACACAATGACAAAAAGATTAGCCATCACTAGCCTAGCCAGAAGTTCTGGGATTGCCAAAATAGTCTTCCATTTGTGTACTGATCACTTCAGCCCTGCTCAGCTCCAGAAAAGTTGACAAGATGCTGTCACTTGTTTAAAGGCTTCTTTCCGATGAGGCTGCCCTAAATTAATTCAAGTTCCAGTCCCATGAATCCTTATTTTAGAATAAGTGTTAGTGAAACCAGTTCAGCTTACTGTTTAATTAGTGGAAGTCATGTTCTGTAGGACTTAATGGGATTTACTTCTCAATAAATATGCTCAAGTTTCCTGTGATAGATTTACTGAATGTGAAGCAAGCAGAATTACTGCAATACTGTTTCTTTGGATTTTGCATGATATATAGCCATATATCATCTATTAATCCATTTCTTGTTTTTAAAATGTCATAACATAAACATAAAAAGCAAGGAAATATTTACTTATTGTTATTTTGCTCATCACAGGAAATCAAATTATATACTTTTATTCAGATGCTTTAAAAAAGTTTTAGTCACTGGAGTTTTAAGAAGAGACTGGACAACCGCTTGGCTGAAAGGGTATAGGGTCTCTTGTTTGAGCAGGGGGTTGTATTAGAAGTCCTCCAAGGTCCTTTCCAACTCTATTTAATCAAAATATCATATTTTGATGCTTCTTGTTTTCACTAGTTAAGGCTATACATTTATGCCCATTTAGCAGGGAATAATTCCCATTGGAACAGTGGTGAAATTCATTTTTTTAAAACTACCAGTTCTATGGGAGTGGCTTGGTGGGCCTGGAAGGGGAAGGATACTGCAAAATCACCATTCCTATCCCACTCTGGAGCTCACCAGAGGTGGTATTTGCCGGTTCTCCGAATTACTCAAATTTTGGCTACTGGTTCTCCAGAACCTGTCAGAACCTGCTGGATTTCACTCCTGCATTGGAACCAATCAGATCTACTTCTGAGCAAGCATTAACACTATGTCACTGTTTAAGGAACTGCTAAATTTAGAACTATTAAGGGGTTGCAGTACCACATTATTTTTCTTAAACACACGACCACTCATAGAATAAGCTATAATTAAATTGGAACTGTTACCCAGTCTTTTTAACTGGTAATGTTGGAGATCCCGTTTGATCGGGATTTGACCCATCAAAACAAAAAGCCAGTGCTTGTGTTTTCTCCGCTTTGATCCGTCCGGAGGGCCTCAGGAAGAGCTGGAAAGTCGCGCTGGGGAGAGCGGCTACAAAGGAAAGCCGATCCCCGCTCCCTTTACTTTTGCAACCCAGCGGTGTCACCTCTTTTAAAGAGACGCATTTGAAGCATCAATCATACGCTTCCCCTTGAAACGCTCACAGATCGCAAGATCTGTTCACATTATTGCCCTAGTCTAGACAGACAGACAGACAGCCGAGTGAGTTTGAAAGGCCAATATAAATAAGCAAAGCACGGCAGATTCCAGGCCGGCTAGCAAGGGCATCCCCGGAGCGGCAAAGTGGAATTTCAGAGCACGCACACCCAGGCAAGGGCTGATCGCTGATTGGCTGAGACGCCGGGCCTCCCCTTCGATCATCCCTCCGCAAACAAAGAGCTGGCACTGAGCGCGCGCTCAGTCATTCAAGGGAGGCGAGACGTCTCCCTGATTGGCCCAGCGCCGGAATGGGTGAGAAAAAGCGCGGTGGCGGGGATTTAAGGTGGACACGCGTTCCGGGCTCTTGAGCGGCCCCGGAGGTTCGGTCTGTCTGCATTTAAGGGTGGGAGAAGCGCCGAGGAATTTCCGAGCCGGCTTTCCCCGGCAGGCCGAAGAAGAGCGCGCGCTCAGTGCCAGTTCCAGCTGAATTGCGGACCTGAGTGAAGCCGTCCCGCCTTAAGAGAACGGCGACAGCGTCCCCATTGATTAAACCTCCAGCGAGGGGAAGGGCAGGCAGTTTCCAGCAAAGCCTCCCCCTCTCTCTGGATCTCCCTCCTTTCCCTCCCTCCCCCGCCTGCCTGCCCGCCCGCCCCGGGCGCTCCTTCCCGCAGATCCGTGGCTGTTTCTCCTTTCGTTGTCCCTGGGGGTGAGACCCGAAGCAGAAGGCGGGCCGCGGAGGCTCTCGGGCAGCGTCCAATGCGGGATCGTTATTTATTATGATCTATTATATATTGCACATAGTCGAAAGATAATTCCTCTCCTTTGGCCCTGAAGAAGTCGGCGTGGATCCTGAGGAGCTCTTGCAGCTAAGATGCAGCCGCTGAGGACAGAGGCAAAAAAGACCGTGAAGCCTGGGAAAGGGAGGAGGGAACGCGAAAGCAGCTTCCCTTCTGCAACGGAGAAAGAAGCCGTGGAGGAGAGATGGGGAAGCGTCGCCAGGCGCAGGCGGAGGAGAAACTGGCAGGGGATCGGCTGCTCCAGAGAACTTTTTGCTTTGGATTGAGGAAAGGAGAGAGTTTGGGAAGGCATTGTCACGCTTCAGAGAGGCCATGAGGAACCGTCCCTTGGTCGCTTTCTAAAACCGAAGAATGGCCACTTTAAGAGCAGGAGAACCGTTTTGGAGAATCCTTTCTCGGCTCGCAAGCTTTCGGAAACCTACACCTCCCCCCCTCGCTTCCCTCCAAAACGAAAAAGGGGTTAGGACAGATTTAGGAGCTCTGGTGTATGGAGAGCAAGCTCCGCGATCGAGGATCGGAGGAACCAAGACCCGGCAATCGAGGCGATCCAGTCTCAATCCTGCGGCCGGCCGACCCCCGCGCTTGCAAGCTGCCGAAGAGGCTGGCATGCCCGGATGTACGAAGGCGAAGGGGGGGCCTGCACGAACACGTGGTGATGGGAAGGGAGAGGGGTCGGATCAGATCTAATTATCCGCGCGGCTTCCAATTCGGCTCTCACCACTCCCAGCTGGAGCTGCAGAATATTTTAGCCGGAGGCTATCTACCCCAACGAGAAAGCAGCCCTTCCCGTTCGGAGGTTGCGGAGCGAATCCGCACTGGATTTGCATGTTTTCTTGGGGCAGGACGGGTGGGGAAAAGGGTAGGTGACCGCCCCCACCTTCGTGCAGATTTCACCCCGCCTTTCCCCGAACCTCTTTGTGTTAATAGCTCTTGGAGGGGGCGGGGGGGGGAGGGAAAGAAACGGTCCTGGAGCTCTGGATTTGCAGGTACGTAGTTTTTTTTTAATATATCTTTCTCCCTATCCTATAATCATCCACACCCTTAATATTAATTAAATTGAAAAAAATATTTTTAAAGTACTAAAGTCGAGGGCTCCATAAGTTTTTTTTTACCCAAGATCTTCATACTGCGAATCGATACGGCCATAATGCGAAACAATATAGTATTTTCTAATCCCGCCTCGATGTAAGAATTATATTCGAATGCAAAAGAGACAATTACAATTGCAATTGCAAGAATGCAGTAGGCATCGGTAACCAGAATTTTAATTTTTTTAATGCTGGTGATCGAAAATATTTTTGACTGTTTTTAAAAACAGTGACCACTTTGTAAAATACTGGTTTAAATAGTTTTTGTGGGTTTTTTTGCTATCCATATCTGGATAGTATATGTGTATTTTAAATCCCTAAATGTTGGTTTTGGGATGTTGCCTGGTCAATTTTTGAACCATATTTTCAGTTTCTGCATTGCTGGTTACGCTAACAAGATATAAATAAATTGTAACGTTTAGATGAGAGTGGACATTTTGATCTACTAATTTTCCTCACTTTCCCTTAGAAATGATTCAGATAAAAACAAGAGTAAAGAAAGCTGCCTGTGTGATTAACAAAAGTAAAAATATTTGCAAGACGCATGTTTAATGCAAATAGATCTGTAAATAGGCTGAGTGTATCAATGTATTAAATATAAAAACAGTTTCCTTAAATTGTACAGAAGCGATTTAATGAGAGTCTGGCATTCTAGATAGCCTAGAGATTCCCTAAATTTAAATGAAGGTACATTGCTCGAGAAAGGGGTATAATTTTCTGTAAGACTGTTAATTCTTAATTTTTAATTCTTGGTAATAAGTGAGTTGAAAGAAAAATATTGTGTAAATATTCCTTTAAAAAAAGGACTTTCAGAATAGTTGGGCTTCATATGCAGTGCATTCATTCATGCTCACTTTTTGTGTTTGGAAACTGCCCACAGTTGGTTTCCATTTTTTTTAAATAAAAATAATTGTATGGCCAGCAATAGCAACACAATTGCAAATATTTCAGCCTATTTTACTTTTTGGATGTTTTCGAGATATTCTTTCCCAATGGCAAGGAAAAATCTGCTCAAGTGTATTTCAATTTGAAATTCACCAATACTTAACGTTACTAGAATTCTTCAGTGTTTGTAAATTGAGAGCAGGCAATCTACTAAAATGTACATTATCACAAAACAAAAACATTTCAATTATAACACTGTATTTGCTTAACCATATTAAAATAAAAATATTTTATTGCAACAGAATTGACTGGGCCATGTTCATAATTCTTCTTTATCCAGACGAAAAACCCCATTCTAAGTACAAAACTAAGTGGAATTTTTTGTTTCTTTTAACTGTGTAACGTTTGAAAATTTGCAAGCAAGTAATTATTTTTATGTTATGTTTAATGCTTTTCATCTCTTCCTGAATTTAAAAAGATACATTTAAGAGTTGCAGTTTCGATTCGAAATAGTTTCTGGTGGGGGAACCCTCCCTCATAACCCCCCCCCCATTCAATGAGAATTGATCCTCGAATAGAGCATATATAGAATCCAATTGCTGAGATAAAACCAGTTAAAAACTTGAGTAAAATTTGCTTCCAGTTTTAAGATGAGATTGTAGATTTTTTTTTTTTAAAAAAAAACACTTTCCCACTCTATATTTTTGACCCAGAATGCAAATGAAGCTAACCGGGTCTTTGCTTTGTTTTGTTCAAATGATGGCTCCGTGGCTCCCGCCCTTTTATTTCCCCCTGAAAAGTAACACATTTTCTGGGTGCGTTTAACTGAGGGAAATACATATAAAATATTGTTTTGGGTTGTATAGGGTTGCAACTTTGTCCTTGCTCTTCAGAACCATGCATGTAAACTATTACAAACCCTTCCTTATTCCACAAACATTTTCCTTCTTCGATAAACATTTATCAAGAATGAAGAAAAGGTGTTTCTGTACCACCCTCCCTTTTCTTTGTGTCAGTCTCTGCTTTCCATTTATCAGTCCATGCAAGTATTTTGCCAAGTTTTTGAACTGGTATTGTTCTTTAGGAAATCGGGATTTTGCTGCCTGCCCTTGGCTAGTAAGTGCTCTTCTTTTTATAGATTTTCCTGACTGCATAACGTTGCCTATCCTGGGCTCAGGATCTTGCTTCTCCCACCACCCTCTATTTAAATTTATCCCCCTCTATTTAAATTTATTTTGATGATCTTCCTTTTTTTTTAGCCCAGTTATATATGGCCAGGATTGTTTCCAGGAGACTGGTTAGATTTCTGTAACTGAGTATTAGACTTCAATGTTAAGATGAGTTGTGATTGTCTGCCTCCCTGTTCATCTCCCCCCCCCCTTTTTTTTTCTTGTTTCTCTTTCTGCCTCATGTTTCTTAAGACATGAGTTGTTGGAAGTGGCAGTGCAAAAAAAAATAATTAGATGAAAATAAAAGATTAGACTAGGAAATAGGGTAGGGCTTTAGGAGGATAAAACACTGGGGACATTAGCCACACATTAATAAATCTCCCAAGATCTGACAAAAGCTACATCCAACAGACACCAACCCCCACTTTTCACCTCTTTCTCTCCTTCATAGAGAAACTTTGGATCTGTTTTATAATTATTTTTGTGCTTATGCCTTGATCTGGAGTTTCCAGGCAGGATTCTTCTGTGTTGTAAATTTCTGTATTTCTAAATTTCTTTTTGAGGGATATTTACTATGGATGTATTTGGGTGTTGTTTTTACTTTTTACCAGAAATTTATTAAAAAGAGTGGTCCCAAATTGGAATTCTTTTTTGTCTATTCAGATATTAGGGGAGGGGGGTTCTCAACTCTTCTTTGCCTCCCTTCTCTCCCCCCCCCAATTATCTTCTATATTCCCTGGTTCTTTTTAGGCTTTCAGAATTCCAAGATACTTTTATTTTCAGGAGTGCTGCTTTTTAAAATTGGTCCCCTTTTTTTGTCTGCGGTCTGGAAGCTCCATTGGTAGCCACACTTACATCGCCATGCGGTTTCACCACATTCTTAGGTCCGGAAAATTATTTCCACCTTTGTTGTGGGTGAAGATCCATATATATTCCAGCCCTTTTCCAACTGATTTGTTTGTGTGTGTGTGTCTGACTGACTGACTAAATGAATGCTGAGATATTGGAAAGCTGAGTTCCAAATTAATCACAGAACATCGTTTGTGAGGGGCTGGAATAATTTCGTATCTTATGTTTTTTCATGTTATTGTTCTCACTTTATGACCTTTTCATGCTGTTAAAAGAGACGTCTTGCCACATTTAATTTTGGTTCCAATGAGATATGGGGGGGAAAGGGAGGCCGGCGTTTTTAAGTAATTTGATAAGCTATCCAGTAACAAATACGAACAGGGAGGGGGGGATTCGGCGGTGGTGGGGGTGGAAGACTCCACTGCTTCAGGTAGAGTTTTTCTTTATAACCTGAATTTACAATGAAAGCATTCTCCTTTATGGATATAATAGATTAGATTTCACAACTTAATTCAGCGGAATGGTAGCGTTTAAGGATCTCCGGCTGATTTTATTATACTGAGCCAAATTGGATGTTTGTGCTTTTAAAGGGAAAACGGTTGTGACATGAAGATATATAATTTTTAAAGTAAGAAAAGTAGACGGAGGGTGGAGGTGGGGAAGAGAAATCGAGGGGCCCGTGCCATCAGGACGCAGCCCGCTCCAAGGGCGGCGGAGCGGGCGAGACACTTTCAGCGGAATCCGGGCGGGTTGAGTGAAATTAACTCGGACTTTTCTGAGTGTCATGAAATTAAGGCCCCTAACACCCTCACCCCGCTCCAGTCCGGCGGGCGAAATTTAGTGAATAGCCTAGTTTTTAATTTCCTTTTAAAGGTGGCAATCCCATTTTAAACGTGGTGGAAGTACAGCGTCCTATGAGGAAAGCCTTTTGTAAAAACAAAGTTATTGTCCTGAGTTTTCGAAAGTTACAGGAGGTGCCTGTTTCTATTTTTTCATAGTAGAAGCGTGCAGAAAAAAACCGTTCTCTCCACGCCTCATTTACGTTTTCCGAGACGGAAAGGCCTTTTTTTAAAGGAATCCGAGGAGAACCCAGCAAAACAGCGTTATTTTGGCCTCTCCGTTTCCATCACAACTCGGCTGGGAGGCGGGGGTAACCTACGGGTCTGAGAATTTTCAAAAAATACCGGCCTAGTGTTTCAACTAACGTTTACACTTTTGTGTCGAAAAAGAGTTAAAACACTGTTAAAATAACGAAGAGGACATAGAAATCTTTAAAAAAAACAGTTGAAAAAGGTGCAAATTGGGATGCCTTTTTACAGTGCAGTGGATTTTTAAAAGCAATGTCTGAAACTCTTCCGCCCGAATTAATGGGGACAAAATCATTCGATGTAGAGGTTTTAAAATGCCTTTTGCAGAAAGATTTGATGCAAATCTTGCCTCACGGCCCTCTTCTTTCTTTTCCGAGCGCAGAGAGAACCCGGTAGACCGAGTACCATGGGGCTGAAAGATTTGATGCCCTTTTCCCTTGTCTCTCACACACACACATACACACACACACACACACACACCATTTCCCGCCCTCCTCCCCAGCTCCCCCCGAAAGACCCTGCAGCCTCTTTCCAACGGTAGCCGGCCAGATGCTTCCGAGAAGCCCCCAAAGGAAGCCGCGGAGGCAACCTGCTTTCCTGGAGGAGGTGGGGAGCTTTGGTCTAACGGCCAGCACCCCTACTTCCCTCCCTCCCTTCTCCCGCTGGGCTGCAGCGCGCCGACTCAGTCCGACTTGGTCGTCTGGAGCTGCAGGGCTTTTTCCCGCCGCGCCCCTCGAAGGCTCGCCCGAGTCTCTTCTGCACGCTGCTGCCGCCGCCTTGCCAGGCTTCGGACGCGCCTGACCACCGCCGTCTCTTCCGCCGCGGGAGAGCGCAGCATTGTCTGCTTGAGCGACGAGCCAACCGAGGGACGCCCACCAGGTCTGTGATCTGTAGCCCGGAGGCAAGCGACGAGCGCCTGAGAAGCCGCGCGCGGAATCCCCAGCCTCGCCGGACGCTTCGCCTGCGAAGGATCCCGCGGCTGGGAAAGGGAGAGGCGGAAAGGATCTCCGCGGTTGGCCTGGAGAGGAACCGGCGTCTTCTCCGAGAAAACGCCCCGCCTGGTCAGGCACAAGGCCTTCGTGCTCGCGGGACTGACTCCGCGCGCTTTCTTGCCCTCAGTTGAGCTGCGCTCTCGCCCTTCCCCGTTATGGGCGAAGTACCGATTGAAGCGGGTTTATGCCCCTGTTGAGGTGAACGAACTGAACATCGATTTTTTTTGGGGGGGGGCGCTAAATTTCACCTGCCACAAACACTTAATAGAAAGTTAGCCATACGATTGTGAGGTTACACGAAACAAGAATGCTTCCATCTCGCCGTCTTCTGCAATTTGGAGCGCCTTTATGATTATGATTAACTGACTTTATTTCTCCATTTCCCACCGTTTGGCTTCCATAGACGATTAAAATCTTAAAATGTTGCCCGGGTGGCTCTTTTTTCTTGGGGGGAGGGGAATAGAATTTTTATTAATTTGATAACACCGCAATAAATAACCCTAGTGGAGGACATTTTGGTACAGGAACATGCATGTGCAAGGTGTGTTTTAGAGAGAAGAAATGACAACTTTGCTAAGAATTTGCAGGTCCGCAGGAAAGTTCACATGTAGGCACCAGCCCTCGTTTTTGCAGATTGCTGTTACTGATTCATGCTGATGCTGAGCTCTATGCAACACACAGAGTGGAATTGGAAGCTGGGTGGGAGGGGAGGGCAGAAGGGAGGGGAGCACACAGCCAGGAGGGGCTTCCTGGCAGATTTGCACTGGAGAGATGCTGTTAAGCTCCCTGGCTAGAGAGTCCTATCAGCTGTCTGCCTGCCCTGTAGTCCTACTGAATGAAGTCAAGAAGGAAGGTGGATGGGCTCCAGATTCTGCTGAAACCTGGAGGGATCCTGAGTTGCCTATTCACTTGTCTTTCAAGAACTCTTTGCTGATCCTTTTCCTCCTGCGCTGGTCCCAACCGTTTGTCTTTTAGATTCTGCCCCCACTCAGACAAACACACATACAAAAGCTCCTTAAAAATAAAAACAACTGGTCAATCCTCTGAGGCCTGAGCTCCTGCTGTTGCTGCTGCTTCACGGACAGGAGGAAGAAGATCTCAAGACTTAGCCAGAGCAGGTCCACTCTTGTGTGTAGGAGAGGGGAAAGCCCAAGAGGTTTTATTGGCTATGCCAGCAGAAGGCCACAGCTTCAGTCAGCTCTTCTAGTTTTCCTCTGGCCAAACAAAAAATCCAACCCCGCCTCCACACCACCACCACTTAGGACACATCCTGAGCTGAGGTGCCAGTTCTAAACATACAAAGAAATGCTGCCTTCTAGAAGAAATCCTCTACTTTTTACATATATCTTCAACATGAAGAGAGCTGTAAAGTTCCTTTGCTCCCCAATCTCTAAGACCATGCCCTTTCTTTCCTGACATGGTGAAGAAGCAAAAGAGACTGCTACTTTCCTGGTTAATAAAAATAAATATTTTTTTTTCATTGTAAAGACATCTCTCTCTCCCCCCCCATCCCAGTCATAAGTCGTCTTGATTAATTTGAATAATTTCATTTTGAGATTAGCATTAACAGTTGTAATTGGCTCTTGGTTCTACAGATTTTCACAGCTCTTCTTTGAAGATACAACTCTAAATCTATCCTAAATACATCCAATGTTATTCTGTTTCCTCAACCTCAGGGCATATTTGATTTTTTTCCCCTTGCCTTTATTATTTTTATATTTAAATTAATTTGTTTTGAGTATTGGAAAATTATGTGGGATAGCCAGATATTTAAACTTCAGAAACAGACTTGAAGTATACACTTATACTATGTTTCATTGTATCTTTTTTAGGGTAAAATGCGGTGGTAAGATACCTGAGTCTTTCCTACCCAGTATTTGATTCTCCCAGCTCTACTATTTTAGTTTGTTGCTTGAAGCACAAAATTATGACTGTACGCCAAATTCCACGAGGATATAATTATGATTTTATTGTGATGCACAGATAAAGTTAAGGCATTATGAGACTTCTCTTTACATTGACATTTTTTTATTATTTAATAAAACATTATTAAATTGATTTAATTTGAGAACATCCACAAAGTAGTAGATTTCAGGGCATCCAGAGTGATCATGTAGCAAAAACCTATATTGACCTTCCAGTTTCCAAAGTTAGGATGCCTCTCAAAAAGTCATCTTTATTCTGCAATGAAGTTTTAAAATAGTCTTCTTAATCAAATTTAATAAATATTTCCAGTGTCTGTGGTTGAGTGAATGAAGAACGTAGATGTGACTGTTGGAAAAGGCAGAGGCAACCACACAATGTGGTACCCATGTCTGTTTTGAACTGTGGCCTAATCCATTCAAAGCATGCAATTCCAAGATTCCTGCAGTAAATCTGATTCTTGGTTCAAATTATTTCCCAATTCTTGTCTTATAGAAGCAATGCCTTTCCAATGAGCAGGGAATACTGTAGTGCTCTTGTTCTGAATAGGCTTTGATGTAAATCCTACTTCATTTATTCCTCCCTTGAATGCTCCTAAATTATTTCAAAGGTTTCCCACCTGTAAACAGGGAGTCATCTTCCCATCAGAGTTATTCTCAAGCTAAAGAAAGTTGCACATAGATACTTGAGAGGTGTGTTACAATCAGACGAGTACATGGCAGGGCAGATTGGAGAAATTATTAATACTTGCTATGTAAGTCAATGGAGTTTAATGTCTAATGAATATTTTTAGACTAGCTTTCTAAAAATGTTAATGCAGCCTTTCTTAAATTCTGATTCTGCTGCAACGTAAAATGATGCATCCATATGTCTATACTCCCTCTCACCCAATAAACTAGTGGTTTCACTGAAGTTAGTAATACTCCAAAGTCTGAGTTGTCATTTCTAAAACAGGACTCCTTTCTCAGCTATTTGTGACTTCCAACATATAGTTTGAGAATTTCTGTGCTAACACAAAAGTCATTGAAAATGCTTGGAGGAAGAAAACCATGGAAGATATAGTGCCACCACACCAAAGGAGGAACACATACAATATTATTTTTAACTTGCAATGAAATATGCTTAAGTTTTATTTGCCTAAGCACACTACTTTATATAATTTGTCTGGGTATGATAGCAGACAAATCACAGCAAACGCTATTGGCATTTTTAGCAGGGGGAAAAAAACTATTGACAAGAGGTCTGCATATCCATGGCCCATAACCCTGCACACAGACATACACACCCACCCATAGTTATCCCATCTTCTGGTTAAACAGGTTTGGCAGGCTTTTAAAACAAAATAACTGGTCTTTTTCTCTTAAGAAGCAAAAGTTCCCATCCTTAAAATGGTCCCTCCTTTTGGGAAAAACCACCACAGCTAACCTATTTCCAGCTACAGGATTGAGGATGATATCTAGAGGCATCCAATAGAAAAACAACTCGGTGCCTTTCATTGCAGCTCCCGGCAAAGAGATCCGCCAGAAACAGCTGCAATTTGAGGCTTCAGTTCTGGTTGATCAAAACCAGCAGGCCAAGCCCTGATTCCTTACCATCCATCTTATGCAACTTCATGTCCTGCAAATGTGTTCCCAATTTGTTTGCCTGGCTGCAAATTGTGGGCTTTGAAGTTTAAACACAAGAAGGCGAGAGGATCTTCCAGACTGTCCTGTTCCCCACCCCCTTTTGTCTTTAGTGCACAGGTGGAAGCATCAACCCTTGGATCTAGGATGGTTCACTTAAGATTAAATGGATCACTAGAAGTTTAATTTCTGGATGAGGCAAAAATCCCAACCATCCTTTTGTAGTATAAAATTGAATAAAATGCATATCTTTAGACAAGTTGATTAAAAGAAAAGGCTCCATTTTCTTCGTAAAGCCAAACTGGGATGAACCTTGATATCACATGTGAACCTGAATATCAAGGCAAAAATTATTTCTTTTGCAAATAGCTTCCAGACCTGGCTTTAATCAAACATTTGGGCTACTGAATTGGGAAATCCAGACTCAGACTCACCTTCAGCCACCCAAATCTTCTTGCCACCTTATAATGCCTCCCCGCTCTGCCATTTGACTCTGGAATTTGCCCCAGTGTTCTTGATATAGGCTCTGTCCCAAATAAAAAGTTTGGAGACAGAATCCTTGGGGTAGGTTGCTATGCAATGAAGCCCAAAGCTTGATGAAATGGCATATCTACCTGAAGAGTGCACCTGTTTCAAGCAGCTGAGCATCCTAAATGGATGTGCACAAATAGACTTGCCGGCACATTTTCTTTCATTGCACACCTGTTTCTGTTTCACTTAGCTAGGTTGCAGCCAATTTTAAATGTATTTGCTTGCCTTCCTTCTTAACCCTTTGTGAGGCTTTGGAAGTGCAAAGACTGGCCCAAAACATGTTGCTGTCTAAGAAGGCAAAAGAAAGCTACTTTCCCCACCTTCATTTTATGCCTCAAAGCTGATTGGTTAGATTTTATTTCAGCACTGACTAGGACAGATAGTCTACTGTATCTTCCATTTACAAACGGTATCAAGGGGAACATTCCAGCACCTGGCTACCTTTTTCAAGCTGCTCTCTGACACAAATGCTAATGATAAGAGCTGCCCCTGGTTTCTAGTTCCACCCACTGAGACTTCTTCAGAAAATCATTTTCCTCTTCCTTCACTCTCCCTCTGAGGAACAGATCTGTTTACCAGATTTCTGAGTCACATGGGGAACTGGATCCAAAATCACTGTCGGAGGCAAGGCATCTAGAATGCCACACGAGTGCCAAAAAATATAATAATAATGGCCTGGGGAGAAAGCGGTTTAAAGATTTGATGTCCTTTGCTTAATCTATTGAATGACACAATTCTTGGAAGATGCCTTGGAGTAGAGGTGAAATACAGAGAGGTCTTACAAGGAAAATGACCCAGGAATGTGAGTAACATCCTCCTCCCAATGAAAAGCAGCCTTAGGTCTTTCTTTTCTTTTTTTCTTTTGCAACAACTTAAGTACCTGTAGCTCAAGGATGCCATTTGACAATCACCTCAAGTTTTTATTATGTCCAGCTAATATATCCCTCCAATTATTGATTGATATAGAATAGAATAGAATTCTTTATTGGCCAAGTGTGATTGAACACATAAGGGATTTGTCTTTGGTGCATTTGCTCTCAGGGTACATAAAAAGACAAGATACATTTGCCAAGAATCATAAGGTACAACACTTAATGATAGTGGTAGGGTACAAATAAGCAATCAGGAAGCAATATCAATATAAATAGTAAGGATACAAAGACAGTCCTGCAGTCACAAGTGGGAGGAGACAGGTGATAGGAACAATGAAAAGACTCATAGTAATGCAGCCTTAGTGAATGGTTTGACAGTGGTGAGGGAATTATTTGTTTAGCAGAGGGATGGAGTTTGGGGGAAAAACTGTTCTTGTGTCTAGCTATCTTGGTGTGTAGTTCTCTATAGTGTCATTTTGAGGGTAGGATATCTGAGAAGGACAATCTGCATTATGCACTCCCTCCATATTTGTAAAAATTGAATAGGTTTTTGCCGCTCTTTAGTCATTAGAAGTTCACAGGACAAGATGCAGGTGACAGCTGTATCCCTTTTTAGACCACCACTCAAAAGCAATAAAATAGATTTAACTAGTATATTTTAAAACTTGCAAAAAGAATCAGAAAAGTTCAAACGTATCATTTCTTATACCTCGAATTAACACCTACCCCTCACAAAGGCATTCTCTTCCCTAATTTAGAAAGTTGTTCACTCGACATTTTTTCCCAAGCCAATGATTTGAAAATGCATTTTGGATCCATTAAAAAAAAACCCCAAAATAAATGAATGCCTTGGTTTGATTTTTGGACCCTTCGTGATGTATAGGATATCCAAAAGTACAAGTAGTTCTTGACTTACAACCGTTCGTTTAGTGATGTTCAAAGTTAGGAAAACACTGGAAAAAAAGTGACTTATGACAGTTTTTTACACTTACAACCATTGCAGCATTCCCCCATGGTCGCTTGATCAAAATTCAGACGCTTGGCAATTGGCATGCATTGATGATAGTTGCATAAGGACTACTTGTAACCATTTTAAATAGATACAATATATTAAAAACATCAAATCTTACAAAATTGTGTGGTGCGTGTATTTATTTTGTTGTCTAGAATGTTTGTTATTGTTCAATTGTTTTTATACCTTTGGATTTGTAAGCTGCCCGGAGTCATTGACTGAGATGGGCAGCAATAGAAATTGAATGAATGAATGAATGAATAAACAAATATTGTTGTTTTGGTCAGAGTGTTTAAAAAAAAAACCAGAACAATTAAAGAATGTAGGTCAATTGACAAAGATGTGTTTTAAAAGCCATCTTCAAGGGCACATATCTACTGGGGAATGGATTTCACAGATGCAGCATAATCAAAGGGAAGGCCTGACCCCATATATCCCTCCAGTCAGGACTGACTGGAAGGTGAGCTTCCCTGGGTGGATCTTCGTGGGTGGGTAAGTCTCTTGCAGGAGAAAGGGCTCTTGTAGATGTTCGGGCCCAAGCCATTTAGGACTTTTAAGAATAGCAAGCAGCATTTGTATTGTACCTATAAACAAATTGACAGCCAAGTTAAAGATTTCAAAATGACTATCACATGGTCTTTAGGGACTATTTCAGACACCAAGCTAAGCTGTCTAGCATTTTAATGTATTGAAATTTCTGAAAGATATAAAGGACATAATTGAAATCAGACCTGGAGGTTATCAGTAAAGAAATCTCTGGTTTTAAGTCATTATTATCTAGGATTGGGGGCAGCCAGTGTATCAGCTAAAGTTGATAAAATGTGCTTCTGGCTTCAGAGTAGAAGGATGAGGGAACAATCTAGAATTAATCTCAAGATGGCAAAGTGTGTGACCACCATTTAGAACAGGTCGGAACTTTCACAGTCCTAAAGTTGTAGCTCACCACTAGAATTATTTCTGTCTTATCTAGATTTCTTTTCTTTTGTCCAGTCCACAACTGTTTAGGAATTTGATGTCACTAGCACACTGACAGGTTAACCTATTTCGGAAAGCTATGTGGGGTTAGATATGGTAAGCATTTGAACAGAGGAATCATCAGGACAGCCAAGGCTGTAGTCCATGCTGTGAAGCCAAAAACCAGAAGAAGACAACAGCAGATCATTTTAATTTATTGCCAGAAAACTACATGTCTATATCCAGTAAGTTACTATTAGTCCACATGGATCTTTTATCTTTTACTTTTATTAGCATAACGTTATTTAACCAAACTCCAAAATCTAGTAGGAGAAGTAGCAGCAGTAGCGCTACTATTAAGAGGAGAAATGAAAATAATAGTTGAATAGTCTCCAAATATGCCCACACTATGGATACAGGATATTTATTTCCACTAGTGTCTGTGCAACTAGCATAACTGTCCTCAATACACTGCTTGGGAAACGCACTTCACTGGCAAACATATTTCTGTAAATAAATAAGTAATTTAACTCTCTCTTCATTTCTTCTTTCTGTGCAAATCTAATACTCAACTGCCAGCTTTTTTTTTTACTGGCTCATCTTTTTGGCTTTGATAGCATTTCTGAAATGCAGTTATTAAGTGGGCAGGCAGGGCTAATATTAATTTTTAATATTTATTTGTTATGCTCAAGATGTTTCATCTTTACCCTGCCAGGAACGCTAACCACAACCCTGTAAAGTAGGTCAGAATTATTACCCCTCTATTGCACTATGAGGTGCAAAATAGGCAGTTGGTGAAGACTTAATGGCTAGGAGAAGATTTGAAGGAGGGCTTCTAAGCTTTCCCCTAGAGACAAATTAAAGGTGGTGGTGTTTGAGAGTTCTTCATTTTCTTACATCACTGGAGGGCCAATATGAATCAGTCACTGGCAGGAGTGAAATCCACTTACCTTTGCTACCAGTTCAGTAGTAATGTGAGCATGTGCGTATGACCACAGAGTGTGCCTGCAAAGGTAAGCAAACAGTGAGGGGTGGGGTGGGAATCCACTGTGCCATGTGAATTTAGATTAGCTAGAAATCATGCATCACAGCTGATTGTCGGAAAAACCGGTTCGGGTGAATGGGTAGCATTTTAACTATCAGTTCAGCCGAACTAGTCCAAACCAGTAGCATTTCACCCCTGGTCACTGGAGAAAACATAGTCCTAACTCAAGTTCATGGGGAACTGAAACTGAAAGATGACTATTATCTAACAAAATATGAAGAAAATGCCAAATTAACCATATGACCATCTTAAAAACTGATTTTAATACAACTTCTAGATGGAGCTGGCAATAAAAACTACATCTGCCACCATGGCTGAAGATTTTTGTTTCTAAAAAAGAAGAAATTCTTCCTTCTGCTGGAAATATAATGCCTCACTGCCAAATTTTAATCATTTTTTCCGTGGATGAACTGGCAAACTGAAGACAGCACCACTAAAACTGGAAATGATGACCATGATGGAATGAAAATCCAGCAAGTAGACCAGCTCTTTGTAATTCTTCTCTGGACATGGTGAGGACTTGAGATCACCCACAAGTGCTCCCGACAATTGTTCCTCATGAGGAGACAACAAGATAGTGGTCTCCAGCAGGGTTCTGGGAAATGAGGGAATAGCCATCCTGTTCAAAGCATGGTAAGCACTTTAATAGACACTGAGTTTACTTGTCCACTGCTTGCTAACTGCATTTCCACTATGGGGAACCTTTGGATCACAGGTGGTATTCAGCAGGTTCTGACCAGTTCTGGAGAACCGGCAGGAGAAATTTTGAGTAAATACCACCCCTGACTGGCCCCACCCCCATCTATTCTCTGTTTCCTGAGTCCCAGCTGATCGGGAGGAAATGGGGATTTTACAGTATCCTTCCCCTGCCACACCCACCAAGTCACACCCATCAGGCCATGCCACGCCCACCAAGCTATGCCCACGGAACCAATAGTAAAAAAAAATTAATCCCACCACTGCTTTGGATCAATAAATTACCAGGTAACTAGGTACCAGGTGAGTTTCTTTCAGTCTAATGAAGGAAGTTTTAAATATAGGTTTAAGGGCTTATTTTGTTTTAAATCAATGAAAGGAAGAGTAGAATGTTGATTTTAAAAAGTACACATGGACCAAGGATCCAGCTGGATTTGAAATAATAGTTTGGAATTAATTATTAGAATCTTTCTCATGGGAAAATGCTTTCACTGAATTATTTTTTTAAAAAGATGATAGGATGGGACTTTGAAGTTGGACAGTAGAGGGAACCAGAAGGAACTAAAGATTACAGTGAAAGGAAAACATTTAAATTTGACTTACTATTTCAGAATGGAGCAAAATATTTTAAACTGAATATACTGAAGTATATTTGTGAACAATGCACCCAAAGTTAATTTTAAGAGTCTACCATTATAGACAGATTATGTTTAAAATATGTTATGGAAGAGGAATACCGGTAAGCCATGACTCGACAAGACTGAGACAATCTGAAATGGATTATAAAAAGTTATAAGACTACAAGAATAATATGGGAAAAGATGCTATACTGGATATACAAATGAAACTAGATGATATCTTAATAATTAAAAATGATATACAAGTAATAAATAAAAATGGGTCCTGGATAACTTTCTTATATTGGATTTACAAAAAAAAAGACTTGTTAAAACTTTGAAGAATTGGTGGGAAGAGAACGAAAAAATGAAAAGAAATAAAGTTTGTTAGAGGCAAGGAAGGAATATAAAGTTGGTTTATTTGATGAGCGTGAAAATGAATATGTTACTATGGTAACCCTTAATGAAAATTTTGCTGATCAGAACTGAACAAAAAGGATTTAAAGACTTGTTTACAAATGAGATATGGGAAGAAGAGATCATTTGTTGTATATTAAGAAAAAAAGTGATAAGTTACTAACATTATGTATACTTATTGTTATGAAAGGGGAAGTCATTCTTTATATTTATTTATTTCCTTCCTTCCTTCCTTCCTCCCTTCCTTCCTTTTACAAGTAATTCACCATGGTATTTAACACATCTTGCTCCTCCATTTAACACAATTTGCTCCTCCTAGAGAGGGACTGGCCCAAGGTCACCTGCAGGCTTTCAGAACTAAGGCAGGACTACAACTCACAGCTTCCTGGTTTCTAGCCTGGTGCCTTCATCACTAGACCAAACTGACTTTTCTTTACTATATTCTTTTTTTTTTTTATTTCTCTTTCTGCTTTTTCTTTTCTGCACTTTCTGTTTTTTTTAAAAAACTTGTACTAGCTTTTTTCTTTTTAGTTGCAATGTTTAATAAAATTACAAACTCATTTAAATCTTATTTACAACCCAATAGGAAATACCCAATCCCATTATTTACAAAATATGCACGCAAATGCTTTAAAAATAAAGATTGAATTGTATTCAGAAGCCCTTCATGAGGTCCATGTCCTAGAATTTCCCATTTCACAGCCGTGAGGCAGACAAGCGTGCTTGGCACACCCGAGCCAAATTCTGCCATAGGATCAGGCAGCATCAGAGGCGACAGGAAACTGTGGCAGGCAAGCTATCTGCCAGGGCGTTCTTGTGAAGAGCATGTGGAGAGAGGATAACTTTTCCAGGCCACCTGAAAAAGATTCCGCACAGGCAGCACCATCCCTGCATTATTTCAGTTAAAATAATTGCTCCAATATAAATGGAAAGGGAGATAATGCCTTCCTTACTTCATCGCTTATTTATTATCTATTAATTATTTGCTCAATGTATGTCTCCCTTTCCTCCAGGAACGCCAAGAGCTGTCAACCAAATTTCCCCCTAAAACAATCCTGTAAATGAGTCGGGGTTGAGAAAGAGCAAGCAAAATTAAGACAGCCAATCAGTTGCCACAGCTGAGGGTGAACTCAAACATGGACCTTTCCCCCACCCCACCCCAGCCTATTATCCAGAGCATCCTTTATCTGAATTGGCTTGTCATCTTTTTTACAACACACTCATAAATCTGACCTAATAAAGAAAACCCACATTATTTTGGCCCCTCTATTTGGTTTCTATGTGACCTCATTGTATCTCTTGTCTTTTGGGACTTCCAGCAAGAGTCCCTCCCCTTTCAGCTTCACCCCTCTGCAGGCTACCTGCAAGTACCCAGATGTTCTTGCAGGCATGGCTTTATCTCGGCTATCCAGTGCTTCCTTCAAAGGAAAGCCATTAGGCTCAACACAGGCCATTCTTGCTAAAGTTCTAAGTGTGCTTGCTTGTGAAGGCAACTGTGCTTTCTCCAAATAGGGAAGCAGAAGGCACTCCATGCTAGGTAAGGGCGGAGGGCTTTGTGTCAGTTTATGGGAGAGAATAGCAGCTCCCTGTTTTATCCTGCAAGGAGACTTTTTCTGTGTGAAAACAAAACGAAAAAACTAAGATGATGGTTCCTCATCTTTCCTGGAAGAGAGGAAATAAGACTGTCAAACCTTAAACTTGACCCTCTGATGTCACCCATTGAATTTACATAAGTGAGATCAGTGGTGGGATTCAAACATTTTTACTACTGGTTCTGTGGGCGTGGGTTGGTGGGCGTGCCATCGCTTGGTGAACATGGCTTGGTGGGCATGGCAGAGGAAGGTTATTATAAAATCTCCATTCCCTTCCCACTCCAGGGGAAGGATACCACAAAATCCCCATTTCCTCCCACTCCAAGGGAAGGATAGTGCAAAATCTCCATTCCCTCCTGATCAACTGGGACTTGGGAGGCAGAGAATAGATGAGGGCAGGGCCAGTCAGAGGTGGTATTTACCAGTTCTCCAAATTACTCAAAATTTCCACTATCAGTTCTCCAGAACTGGTCAGAACCTGCTGAACACCACCTCTGGTCTGGCTCTTGGGTTGGATCCAATCTCCATTCTTGCTGGGATAGAGAGGTTGAGACTACTTACAGTATTTTGATTCTTCCATATCCTACTCCAAAAGGCTGCAGGATGAGAGAGAGAAAGAGAGAGAGAAAGAGAGAGGGGGGGAGGAGAAGAGAAGGAAGGAGGGAAGGAAGGAAGGAAGAAAGAAAGAAAGAAAGTGAGAGAGGGAAGGCTATCCAACTAAAGAAATGTGTGCATGAAAACAGAGAAGGGCCAGAGCATATGATTTGTGTGCAAAAAGTCCCAGGTTCAAACCCTGGCATTTCCAGTCAAAAAAGATGAGTTACCAGATAATGAGAAACATCCTAGCTTAAATCTCTGGAGAGCCACTGTTTATGCCCCTTGAACATGGCCAGTGCTTTCACTTCCTCAACTCTCAGGAACAATTTTAGGTTAATCCCTAGTCTTCTATACTTCTGCTGAACTAAAACCGGGAATGGGGAGGTAAGAATATCAATAAATTACTGTTTCATTCCAACTACTGCAGATATTGATGTTTAAAAAAAAACCTCTCCCCCATTCCATATAAAAAAGAAATAACATCAGTAGCCACCATCATGTCCTATTTTACGAATGGTGTTTATGTCTGAGCAAATTTACAAAAAGCAGTTGATCTCTGACGCCCTCAAGCCAGGATTTCCCATGAATGAAGTGTAAAGCTCAGGACCTGGGAGTGGAGTTAGGCAGTTTTTTCCCCCCAGTGATGACATAGACTGCCCACCAGATCACTAGAATTGCTGTGTTTGAAAACGTTACAAAAGACAACGCTGGCTTTACTTCCATTTCAGCTGCTCTGCATACTGGGGAAAATGGTTGTGTTGGTCCCCTCAGTTAGAAGAGAAAGACTGGTTTCACTAGGCAGAGTTCTGTCAATCTAATCCAGGTAGAAAGTGTCTTCTTGTCTTTCCTACTGAATGGACTGCAGATTCTACTGATTTGGACCAGTTCACGTGAACTGGTAGTAAAAATGCTACCTGTTCGCCAAAACCGGTAGCAAAAGTAAGTGGATTTCACCCCTGATCTGTCCACATTGCATTGCCTTTCAGCTAGATGCACACTTAATAAATTTTCTTTTTAGTACAATGACTTGCAAGTCAGGGCATAACAAATGAACCTGAATGCAATCTAATATGGGTGTAGATCCTTTGAAAGACCAGGACAGCCAAAGACACCATGCAGCAAACAAGAAAACCCAGTTAAATCAAACATATTGAAATAACAAGACTACATTAAAATACCAAGACCAGACTGGGCCTTCTGCCCTGACTTATTCTAAAGCAATAACTCCAGATATATCTGACGTTAGCCGTTGCAACCACCCCACATGGAATTATAAAAGTATTTCATCCAGTACATCTAGAGAACATCCGTCTGGGAAACGTTCTAGAGTCCCCATTTCATTACTGTCTACTACTACAGTATCATAAAGAACATTTGAGCAAATACTTACCATATTTTTCAGAGTATAAGGCGCACCAAGGTTTTGAAGAGGCAAATTTTTTTAAAAAGTTTTTGTACTCTGCAGACCTCCCAAAAATGCCCCATTCTTCGCAAAAAGGGCCCGTTTATTCTTTTCAAAAAAAAAAGGAGGGGCATAGACAGCCTTTAGGAGCCTTGTAGATTGTTCCTGGGGGGGGGGGACAAAAATGAGCAAAAAATGGCACATTTTCCACAAAAACAGGCCCACTTTCTGTCAAAAAAAGAGCATGCATAGCCTTTAGGAGGCTTATAGAGTGCTCCTGCGGGCTGGGGGGGGGGGAAATTGAGCAAAACATGGCCTGTTTTTGCACATTTCTACCCTCCCCAGCCCCCAGAAGCAAGGCTCCTAAAGGCTATGCACGACCATTTTGGTGAAGGGGGCGGGGTTTTGGGAGGCAAAAAATGCTGTATTCAGTGTATAAGACTCACCCAGATTTTCAGCCTCTTTTTTGAGGGAAAAAGGTGCGTCTTATACTCCCCAAAATACCGTATGTTGCAATTGCACTTAAATGTATATATCACTTTACGGTGTTTTACAGCCTTCTCTAAGAGGTTTACAGAGTCAGCATATTGGCCCCAACAATCTGGGTCCTCATTTTACCCACCTCCGAAGGATGGAAGGTTGAGTCAACCTTGAGCCGGTCAGAATCGAACTCCTGGCAATGAGCAGTGAGTTAGCTTGTAATACTGTATTCTAACACCATCACAGATCTTTGTGCTATTGCTCCTTTTAAAAAAAAGAGATAGAAAGTAGATGTCCACCTCCCTTCTTACAACAGATGTTAGGGGCAGTAAGTTGGAAACATGTTTTCAAAGCACAATTCTCCTTTTCTTCTATGCTGAGGGAAACCAAGCAGCTTTCACATTCTTCCCCATGACAGGTGGCAGGTCCTTTTCTACCTTTTTCTTTTTGGGTGTGATCAATCTGCCACTTGCCATGCACTGAAGTGGGTTAACAAGGGATCTTCCAGAGTCATGTTGGATAGTGAGATAGGTGGCATTTAAATTAATAATAATAACGATCATAAAATTGAGCAAGAAATGGAAAATGTGGAAGCTAAAGTGCTCTGGGACTGTAGAATTCTGCACTTGCCACGTAACACCCAATTGTCAATAAAAAAGACAAAAAAGGTCTGGCTAGTGGATGTGACAGTATCTGAAAACAGCAGAAAAGAAGAGAAAGAACTGGAGAAGATAACAAGATGCAAAGAAATAGAAATAGAATGACTGTGGCAAAAGAAAACAAAGATAGTACTAATAGCAGTAGGCACCTTGGGCACAATCTCAAAATAACTGGAGCAACACTTGAACACCAGCAGCATTGACAAAATCATTATCAGTCAATTGTAAAGGGAAGCTTTAGTTGTAACAGCTTCCATCCTGTAAGAGCTGAAGAATCTTCTTGGATGAGAAGCGAAATGTCTTCAAAGAAAAAAAAAAACAGTCCAGTTGCCTTTTGAACAAGATGACAACCATGACATGGATGACTGAGAATCCCCATGGACAAACAGCTTACATCCTGCAATAATACCTCTAACACCATCAAACAACAACATCTGCCTATACCAGGTCCTTGGAAAGGACTCAATAAGTGGACAAAAATGTCAAATTTAGTTCTAGTCTGAACATCTGGTTGACTGTGGAATGAACCAAAATAATGATTATTTTATCAGTGAAGAAAATTATGTACCAAAGGCCCTTAGAGGGTAGAAGACTGTGAAAGGAGGCAGAACATTTTTAATTGACCCATAAAAAGTAGAATAGGGCTCTGTGTGGCACAAGACTATCTTTTGGGTTTCCCCCACCCACCCTACAAACTGCATTTTTTTTCAGAATGGGACAATTCACCAGGGCCAAACTCGGCATGACCATCTTGCTGTGGGACAACTTGCCCAGATAATTCCACGTGGGATTAACTTAACACGAAAAATGTTATCCACCACTGTTTCTTTGACATTTTTGTTGATGCATATAATGTCAAAGAAACAGTGATGGATAACTCGTGTTGAGTTCTCCTGTGTGGAATTGCCAGTGACGAATGGTCCTGCAGCTAGATGGCCGTGGTGAGATGGCAGCAGCGAGTTGGCCGTGTCCTAGGTCCACATTTTTGTTCCTGTTTGTCCCTGTCAGTCCCTGCTGGCATACCTCATGCAGCTTTGCAACATACTAAATCTAAGTTGATATTAGAAACAGGCATTTATATACCCATGTCTATATTTAGATGGTTCTTCGCATTTATTTTTCCAAAAATGTAAATGGGGAAATCCACAATCTGTCCTCCAATTTTCTGTAGTCTGTCTTCTACATCAGTGGTGGGATTCATTTTTTTTTTACTACTGGTTCTGTGGGCATGGCTTTGTGTTCTGACCCCCGCCTTCTCCGTTCAGGAACGAAAGCCAAAACAGATGTACAAAAGAATGTTTTAATCAGTCCAGGCTCTTGTTGGCTGTGAGCCCAAAATAAACAAAGATAATCTCTCTGGCAGCAATTAAACAAGCTTCTCACAGCAAACCACTTATCCAATTTGGTTTCTCTGAATCATGAACATGAACGAGAACGTTGACTCCTCCAACCAGGGCATGGCACAAACAGTCCCTTTTATAATCAGGAGAGGATCTTAATCAGTATCAGCTGCTCGTAATCACCTCCTGTAGTTACTTCGTTGTTCTTTCCGTTGAGTAGCCCTTCGTCTGCATGCATCCTGAAACAACTCCCAA
Organism: Thamnophis sirtalis; assembly: GCF_051295495.1. Lineage (NCBI taxonomy): Eukaryota > Metazoa > Chordata > Lepidosauria > Squamata > Natricidae > Thamnophis > Thamnophis sirtalis. The sequence goes on from NW_028261383.1 coordinate 133,703,202, forward strand.
ATGTTTTCCTGAACATTTCCTTTGATTCAATGCTCTGCCGCCACCTGGTGGCCAACCAGTCTCTCCTCGCCCTGCTCGGAGTCGACACCCTGTCCAGGGTCCTCCACCTACTTCAAGGCCAACTCATAAGACCCCTCACTGTCGGAGTCTGGTGGCAGCTCCAACGGCTCCTGCTGGGCCACAACACTTTGTGAGCATGGTGTGGCTTGGTGGGCATGGCAGGGGAAGGATACTGCAAAATCCCCATTTCCTCCCAATCAGCTGGGACTTGGGAGGCAGAGACTAGATGGGGATGGGGGGCAGTCAGATGTGGAATTTGCCAGTTCTCCAAACTACTCAAAATTTCCGCTACTGGTTCTCCAGAACTGGTCAGAACCTGCTGAATACCACCTCTGTCCTACATACAAAGACCATTTTTTCCATTGAAAAAGAGGCTTTGGGATTTTTTGCTTAATTCTCTGAGAGTATGTGAATTTTATTTGGTGGTATTTCTGGGAGGACTTTTTGCCAACGTGAAATGGCAGAGGTTACTGATGCTTTTGTACTCACCCCTCTATCCTTCTGCAACCTCTCCAGCTTTCTATGCTTCATGATTCGAAAAAGCCCGACAGAGGGTAGGGAGTTCTTCTGCCAGTCTTCCTTGGGGGATGTCTGTGGAGGTTCTCAGTCATCCAGGTGATAGTTGTCTCAAAGGTGCTTTTTTATTCAAAAGGCAACTGGACTGTTTTTTTTCCCCCTTGAGTAAGAAGAAGAAAATATTTTGCTTCTCATTCAAAAAGCTTCATCAGTCCCCATGGCGGGGGAGATGGAAGGATAGCAGAGGTGGTATTCAGCAGGTTCTGACCAGTTCAGCAGGTTCTGGAGAACCGGTAGCGGAAATTTTGAGTAGTTCAGAGAACTGGTAAATACCACCTCTGACTGGCCCCGTCCCCATCTATTCTCTGCCTCCCGAGTCCCAGATGATTGGGAGGAAACGGGGATTTTGCAGTAACTTTCCCCTGGAGTGGGGAGGGAATGGGGATTTTGCAATATTCTTTCCCTGCCAGGCCTACCAAGTCACGCCCACCAAGCCATGCCATGCCCACCAAGCCACGCCCACAGAACCAGTAGTAAAACCTTTTGGATCCTACCACTGAAGAATAGGTAGTGACCGTTTCCAGCATGGAAGCTGATGAAATGATGGTAGAATGATCATCCACAACCGCAGAACTTGGTATTTTTCACTCCGCATTTTCTTCTTCTTCTTTGAATCATGTTTTTGCAAGCCATTTCTTTCCTGTCACACTGAGAATGGTTAGGAAACATAGAGCCGAAATTTCCAGCGTGGCACTAATATTGTCACATCTCCAGTCTATTCTGTCAAATGGGGAGTAATTACAGCATTAAGCGCTTTTTCAGGTTTCCGCGGAGATGGGGAAATAGTTTTAAGCTCTGATAATTTCAAAGACAGCTCCCTTGACACAGAAAGGACATCCAGCAAGTTCAAAGCTCAACTTGATTCAAATCCCCACCTGCCCTGAGGGTTTATCCTGGCCCCATCAAAGAGGCGGAAGGGAATGGCTTAGGAGCGTTATGTGCAAGTGCCTATTTGCCTCATGATGAGAGCTAGGCTGGCGGTGTGTTATTCCAAACACTGCTTGTTGTGGTTTCATTTTTTTTATAGGTAGCAATGTTAACCAACATACAGCAAACAATTACTTTCTTTTAAAAGGCAAAACAAAGCGAAATGTTTTATGCCATTGGCATGCCTAACTACTTCCTTAATTGTCAGACAAGGTACTGGACAGGAAAAAAAAGTTGCTCCTGTTTATGAAGTCTGAAAACTTTGGGTGGATGTTGGAGGTTTGGGGGTGGAGAAGGGGGAGGAAGAATAAGCATTTTGGTCTTGATCTGCCAAGATTGGCCCTGCTATTAGATGGCCTAATTCAACCACTGGGCTTTGAGAGTTATGAAAGCCCCACGTTTTGTTCATTTTTAATTCATTTGGGGTGGGGAGAACGGATAGAAGACAGTGCTTGTCCATTCCCTAATAACTCAACTCACACTTGTTTGGATTCTCCAGTACCCTAATTAGCAGGGTGGGGAAGTTATTTGTTACTCCTACTTTAATCTTGGGAGCTGTCTCTCCAGATTAGGTGCTTGACACAAAATATGGAGTGCCAAAAATCAAATAACATTAATTAGCCTTATGAAACTGTCCTTTATTCCTTCAGACTCAGGGCAGGTTTAAAGTTTTTTTTTTGTTTTTTTTTAATGTGATTTCACTTTTGCGGCTTATTTTTTTCCTCCAGGAAAATAAGCACAAACCTAATCCACCAACATTAGAACTAAACAACAAGCTGTAGCAAATGAGTATTGTACCTTAGCTAGAATTCTGTGGGGTTTTGTTTTGCTTACTTTGCTTTGTTGGAAGAAATGTCCTTCTTGGGTTCAGTTCCACATGGGGAAAAAGACACTGGAAACATGGAGGCTGCTTAGAAAGATGGTTTAATGGTGAACAGGATCGCATGGCTTGAGCTCCTGAACAGAAAAGGGGAATCACATGCTTCCAGATGTTGGGTGAAGAAGAAAAAGAGATCGGGATGTTGGAAGTCCCTGGTTTTATGCCCTCTCTGGCCTTTGATCTTGAGTTTGTATTCTGATTGGTTGCCAGATTCCTATGGGGCCAATGCAGGGGCAACTCTCTAGGCTGTGTTTTGAGTCCAGGTTTGGTTGAACATTGCTTCTTCCCAGGTCCCCGGTGATGAGATGGGTACAGGGCTAATACTATCATGCCTTAATCCCATCACCTTGGAGCTGAAGGGAGAGATCTTTGTTATGTAGAATAGACTGGCTGAGGCATTTTAATGGCTCATTGACAAAGGTGGGGGCTATTAAGAGTGAGTCTGTTTCCTGCCTAAAACATGTTTCTCCATTTCCTTATCCAGGGAAATGTAATATTTTGCCTTTTTAATATTTTCCAGGATATTTCATTTTTCTAGGAGAGGAGTGGGTTTTAACTTCCTACAGCTTCAAGGGGTCAGCCCCTCCAATTTAGTGTGCTGTGCTTCCCTTTTTATAGATCATTTTATCTATTTTATTTTACAGAAAATAATCTCCATTCTCGATTTGCAGGTTCCTCCTATGTTTTTGAGGCGGGGCGGGAGGTGGGGCCTTCTTTATCAAAAGGCCTTGTAGGTTTCCCATTCTCCTCCCTCCCCTTCAGATTGTTGCAGCGCGGTGATAGGAGTGTCTGAAGATTTGGAAGTTCAGTTCTGCACACGTGTGTGCGCTTTAAAGATCCCCTTTTCCCAAACGGCAATCAACATGGTTAAAAATTAAACAAGCCGCTCAACCTTTCCGAGGCTGGTCTGGGAAGGCGAGCAGAGATAACAGGGCTCGGTAGTTACCATTTGGGCAGCTCCGCTCCTTTCGCAAAGACGGGCCTCTTTGTTTGGATGTTAAACATTACAGAACTTGGCCCCTTTGTGGGAGAATCTTTGCAGAGATGCAAGGCCCCTGGGTGCCCTTCATGTTGACATTTCTAAGCCCCGAGGGCAGGGGAGGGGGTGTCCATCCTGGTAAGGAAAAATAAGGGAGGATTCTCCTCTCCTTTCCCTCCCCCCAAACCCAAGGTTAATCATTCCCCCCCACTCCAAAGACTCATGATGAATGGGTTGGTTTTCTTTTTCTTTTTGGAAAACTTAAGCTATGCCTCTTAAACATTATATAACATTACACAGTATGAGATTGCATCCTTTGTTTAATTGTTCCTAAGCTCCACAGCCTGTTATTTATTTATTAAACACATTTATATGGACGCTGCATGGTGACTCCGGGCGGCTTACCCCATTAAAATTCCACAATATAAAAGCCCTAATCCCCCTAAACATTAGAACGTGGGTTAGGGGTGTTGTTGTTTTCTTATCCCCAAACTTTCCAGAGATAAGATGGAGTTGGAGGAGGGAGAGCGGGGAGGTTGACTTTCTTTTTAACTTTTTAATCTCCACCATTGGCAAGATCATCCTGATCATAATCAGTGCCAAGGCACAGTAGTCTTTTTTTAAAAAAAAGAATAGATGTAAAAATCAGCGATGAAGATCATGAGGCAGCAGAAATTTTGAGTAGTTCAGGGAACTGGTAGCAGAAATTTTGAGTAATCCAGAGAACCGGTAGCAGAAATTTTGAATAGTTCGGGGAATCGGTAGAGGAAATTTTGAATAATTCGGAGAACCGGTAGCAGAAATTTTGAATAGTTTGGGGAATCGGTAGCGGAAATTTTGAATAATTCAAAGAACCGGTAGCGAAAATTTTGAGTAGTTCGGAGAACCAGTAGCAGAAATTTTGAATAGTTCGTGGAATCGGTAGCGGAAATTTTGAATAATTCGGAGAACCGGTAGCAGAAATTTTGAATAGTTTGGGGAATCGGTAGCGGAAATTTTGAGTAATTCAAAGAACCGGTAGCGAAAATTTTGAGTAGTTCGGAGAACCAGTAGCAGAAATTTTGAATAGTTCGTGGAATCGGTAGCGGAAATTTTGAATAATTCGGAGAACCGGTAGCAGAAATTTTGAATAGTTTGGGGAATTGGTAGAGGAAAGTTTGAGTAGTTCGGGGAATCAGTAGCGGAAGTTTTGAGTAGTTCGGAGAACCAACAAATGCCACCTATGGCTGGCCTCAGAATGGAGTGGGAATGGAGATTTTGCAGTATTCTTCCCCTGGAGTGGGGCGGGAATGGGGATATTACAGTATCCTTCTCCTGCCACACCCACTAAGCCACACCCACAGAACCGGTAGTAAAAAATTGAATTTCACCACTGTTCTGGGGGGGGGGTAACACAACTGAGGCACAGCAATTGGCTTTGCTATGCAAATCAGCTGAGAAGATATAGGTTAGTATAGCACAAGGGCGGGCGGGTGGGCCCACCTGATTGTCTGAGCAAACCGATTCACTCTCAGCTGATCGTTGGAGCTACTGGTTCACCCGAACTTGTCTGAACTGGTAGAATCCCACCCCTGGTTAAGAAGGTTGCAAAGTGTTTTTGTATTCTCTGTCTTGACTGGCTGAGAATAATAGCACCAGCTCTATATCTGAGCTTTCATGAAGAAACAAAACCCACCGCATTGCTTATTCTCTGTATAGCATCGTGTGTGTGTGTGTGTGTGTGTGTGTGTGTGTGTGTGTGTGTATCGTTTTTCCTGCAGAAAATAGAACCGAGAGATCACATCCTTCAAGAATGCTACCCCTTGATTCTGCCATCCCTGCCAAAGGCCTGATTCCCATATGCTTCACTGGACACAGACTCTATCAGGAGGGCATCTTGTATAACATCTCGTGTATTGGATGGCATCAAATGTAATCTATCTAGTTTATTATGTTGAATGCATTGGACATAATGTACCGGACATAAAGCTGAACATGATCGGTTTGTGATGGAATGGGTACAACTGTACATGGCGGAGTATAATGCTCTTCTTGTCTTTGGTTATGCGGATTAGACCTGTCATGTTTAGAACCTGATTTAATATATCTATAAGCGGTAGGCACAGCCTCCGTGCGAAAGAAGCAGATGTCATGAAATAGGAACCGCTACAGACTTCCTCTCTATATTTGACTGTTTATGTCAGCATTCCAACAATGGGAGGTTTGGGGATTGTTCCTCAGCAATGAAAAAGGGGGTTACATTTTGTAAAAATTACAAAAAAACCCAAAAACTTTTAGCCCAGTTACAGCAGGAAAGTAGGCCTGACACACACAACTGGCCCTGGAATGAGAGGAATGTCGGCAGAAGGAGAGGATTATTTTTCCTGGCCTAAAGTACCTTCATGTTCACACAATACGCATTTTGCTAGCCAAGACAATATGTGGGTGCAAACAAGTACACGATGCCCTTGATCAGAGCAGGGGAAAGACAGGAACCTCTCTACAGCTCACGTTAACTCCTTGGTGCCTTCATGACACGCACCGTTCAGAATCTCCGCGCAATTATTTGCAGAGGATGAACAAGCATTTGTGACTCCTGTTTGTTGGATTTTAATGCAATGGAATATCAAGAAGAGCAAAATGATCCCCGTTTCTGAATTAGAGCAAAGATAACCGAGAAGTGGCTTTTTTTGTGTGTAGAAAGATTGTGAGTTCATCTCATTTCTTCTGCTCAAAGTAAGCCTCTGTTCAGCCACTGCTCTGAGACCCAAAGTTCTTTCACTCCAAATGTGCATTTTTATAAACTGCTGGGTTAAGTCTTCCCTTTCCTGGTAGTGTCTGATGGGAGAGCTCCTTTGATGTAATGGTTAAGGCATCAGGCTAGAAGCTAGGAGACTGGGAATTCAAGTCCCACCTTAGTTATTACACTGTCTGAGTGAACTTGGGCCTGCCACTCTCTCTTAACCCTAGAAAAGAAGCAATGCTAAACCAATTCCACAAACTTGCCATGAAAACTGCATGGACTTTTTTAGGTAGTCCCCAGGAGTTAGAAACTGACTCAAAGGCGCAAAAACAAAGTATTTGATGTGGACATCTGTACAATTCCAATACCACAAAAGATATCTAACTTTTATTTCTTAATAAAATATGACAACTGAGAAACATTGCTCTGAAACTAATTGGAAAATCACCTAGGACAAAAGCATTCTTACTCTTATTTTTCAGACTATAAGATGCACTGGACTATAAGATGCACTTAAATTTACAGGAGGAAAACAAGAAAAAAAAGTTTTTGACCTCCATGCATCGCGTTTTCGTCCTTCCAGGCCTCCAGAAGCATTCTGCAGTGCTCCGCACATCCTGTTTTCACCAAAAATGGGTCTGTTTTTGGCCTGCAGAGTGCTTCTGGAGGCCGGGGGGTAGGCAGGGATGTGCAGTCAGGGGAGGCAGGGGAGGCAGGGCCTCACCACTATCATCATTGAAAAGAAAAACAAATGTAAAAGGAAAAAGCCTGAGGTAGTTGCTGACAGAGTCACAGTGGATGACTCTGCTTAGTGCTTAACTGCAGGAGGAGGCGAGAGAACCACATGCCTCCTTTACTCTATCTTTATGATCACTTGAGCAGAGTTAAGCAAGAGTTAAAAGGTGAAAAATTCCTTATGCAAAGGAGGCACGTGGTTCTCTCGCCTCCTGTAGAGGGCATTTTTTGAGGCGTTTTAGAGTTCTCTGGGAGCAACTAGCTCAGTCTGACCTCAGAACTCTTGCCTTTCTCATTTTACTTTTTTTTTTCTTTTCATGATGGCAGGCAAGAGCGAGTTGAAGTCCTCTCTGAAACAGCTGGAAAAGGTGCATGTGTGGGGAGGGGGGAGGAATTCAAAAAGTTTGATTGCATGCAGAGCCACGTTGCCTTTTCAAAAACACACACACACACACACACACACACACAGACACACACACACACACACACACACACACACACACAGAGCTGATAAAAGTATATAAGCCCAGCTTTACTGATTACAAGTTTGAAAAGCAATAGCAATAGCAATAGCAGTAGACTTATATACCTCTTCATAGGGCTTTCAGCCCTCTCTAAGCGGTTTACAGAGAGTCAGCATATTGCCCCCAACAATCTGGGTCCTCATTTTACCCACCTCGGAAGGATGGAAGGCTGAGTCAACCCTGAGCCGGTGGGATTTGAACCGCTGAACTGCTGATCTAGCAGTAGCCTGCAGTGCTGCATTTAACCACTGCGCCACCTTGGCTCTTGCAGAGCAATGTGGCTCCACCTGCAATCAAAGGCTCTGATCGGAAGGCAGCAGGGGAAGGGGGGGGTGTTATAGCAGAGGAGCTGCTTTCAAGCCATTGGAAAATATATCCAATCCAACTTCTGTGTTTATGTTTGTTTGAGAGTGAGTGAGTGAGAGAGGGATCCAATTTCTCTGTGTGCATGTGTCTGTTTGAGAGAGGGGGGAGGGAGGGGGAGAGGGAGGGAGGAGAGGGAGGGAGGAGAGGGAGGGAGGAGAGGGAGGGAGAAGAAAAAGAATGAAGGAAGACTTATTTTGCAAGGGGGAAAAATGCTGTCGCTTTAAATCGGAACTGAGCATGCCTGGCTGTGGAATTCTGGGAGTTGAAGTCCACAAGTTTAAAAAAGTTTGAAACCCCTGTGTGACTGTGTCAGTGCCTCAACAACTATAAACCTCACCGCACATCACTGCGGGGAGGATGAAAACACAAAGCGCAAAGGGCTTGGGAACTCAAAACCGGGCCCATTTTTTAGCGGAAACAGGACATGAGGAGAACTGCAGAGTGCTTCTGGAGGCCTGGAAGGACGAAAATGTGACGCGTGGAAGGTTCAGGAGGCCAAAAATGCCCATATTCAGTTTATAAGAGGCACCTACATTTTCACCCATTTTTAGTGGGGGAAAAGGTGCGTCTTATAGTCCGAAAAATATGGAGTATAATATTTTATATCCCAATTTAAAATAAATTGATGTATTTATTTATCAACTATTGCCTGCCACAATCAACCAGATTCTTGGTAGTTGATAAGAGCAGCAGTAACAACACCACCAAAAAAACTAAAGAGGTCACAAAATCCATGGTGGGCCACATTATAAACCTGAATCTGTAACCATAACTATAATCAAAACAATCCAGAGTCTCCTATCATTCACCATAGCAATAACAGTTATTCATTTATTACTTGGTACCTCCTTGGTAGCGTCCGCCGAGTCCCGCCCAGCCGCCCTGTTTAGGATAACCCGCTCCCTCCTAAATAGGAGGGAGACGGGGGACTCCCTACAGGGTAAGGCTGAGGAATATGTCCAGTTCTTGGCGGACAAAGTTGCCCGGTTTCGAGCGGACCTGGACTCCACCCCAGTAGATCCAGCCGAGACACAAGGAGAAGACTTGGCAAACCATCTCTGGGTTGAGTTTCAGGAAGTTGCCTCTGGGGATGTGGACAAGGCTATGCGAGCTGTGAGTGCCTTCACCTGCATACTGGACCCGTGTCCCTCCTGGCTGGTTGCCAACAGCAGTGAGGTGACACGAGGCTGGATCCAGGCGGTTGTTACCGCCTCTCTTCGGGAGGGGCACTTTCCCACCGCGCTCAAGACAGCGGTGGTAAGACCCCTCCTGAAGAAACCGTCCTTGGATCCAGCTGTTCTTAATAACTACCGTCCAGTCTCCAACCTCCCCTTTGTAGGGAAGGTTGTTGAGAAGGTGGTGGCTCTCCAGCTTCAGCGTACCTTGGAGGAAGCTAACTATCTTGACCCCTTCCAGTCTGGCTTCAGACCCGGTTACAGCACAGAAACCGCTTTGGTCGCATTGACCGATGATCTCTGGAGAGCTAGGGATGGAGGCCATGCTTCCATCCTAGTTCTCCTGGATCTCTCAGCGGCTTTCGATACCATCGACCATGGTATCCTTCTGCGACGACTGCGGGAGATAGGGGTGGGCGGCACTGTTTTGCAGTGGTTCTCCTCCTATCTCTCGGACAGGTCGCAGTCGGTGTTGGTGGGGGGGCAGAGATCGTCCCTGAGGCCCCTAACTTATGGGGTGCCGCAGAGGTCGGTCCTATCCCCCCTACTATTTAACATTTACATGAAACCGCTGGGTGAGATCATCCGAAGGCACGGGATAAAATACCACCAATATGCGGACGATACACAGTTGTATCTGTGCCAACTCAATGAAGCGGTGGACGTGATGAACCGGGGTCTAGAAGCCGTTAAAGACTGGATGAGAGCAAACAAGCTGATACTCAACCCAGACAAGACCGAGTGGCTGTTGTGTTTCCCTCCCAAAAATTTGACCAACATACCATCACTCAGGCTGGGGGGACAAAACTTACACCCCTCAGAAAGGGCCCGCAACTTGGGAGTCCTCCTGGATCCACAGCTGACTTTTGACCACCATCTCTCAGCTGTGACCAGGGGGGCATTTGCCCAGGTTCGCCTGGTGCGCCAGTTGCGGCCCTACCTGAATCGGGAGGCCCTCACAACAGTCACTCGAGCCCTTGTGATCTCCAGGCTGGAATACTGTAATGTGCTCTACATGGGGCTGCCCTTGAAGAGCATCCGGAGACTTCAGCTAGTCCAGAATGCGGCCGCGCGAGTGATCGTGGGCGCACCACGGTTCGCCCACATAACACCGATCCTCCGTGAGCTGCACTGGCTACCTGTCGATCTCCGGGTGCACTTCAAGGTCCTACTCACCACCTATAAAGCGCTCCATGGTAGTGGATCTGGCTATTTGAGAGACCGCCTTCTGCCAATTACCTCCCTGCGTCCCATCAGATCGCATAGAGTTGGCCTCCTCCGTATTCCATCTGCCAGTCAGTGCCGACTGGCGACTACTCGGAGGAGAGCCTTCTCTGTTGCGGCTCCGACACTATGGAACAATCTCCCCGTGGAGATTCGTACCCTCACCACCGTCCAGGCCTTCCGCACAGCCCTCAAGAACTGGCTAGCCCGTCAGGCCTGGGGATAAGTTTACTTTTGCCCCTCCCGAATGCTGAGTGAATGTTGAGTTTTACTGTTTAATTTACTTTTGTGCACATTTCTTTTTGTATTGTCCTACACTCCCTTTCCTTTTTGATTGTAAGCCGCCCTGAGTCCCCTCAGGGAAAAGGGCGGCCTATAAATGTCTAATAAATACCTAAAAAAAAAAAATACTTATTTGAGGAACATGTATGGTGACCCAATCACCTGAGGGTAGAACAAGCAGCAATGGGTGGAAACTAATCAAGAGAAGCAACTTAGAACTGAGGAGGAATTTCCTGACAGAACAATTAATCAGTGGAACAGCTTGCCTCCAGAAATTGTGAATGCCCCAACACTGGAAGTCGTTAAGAAGATGTTGCATGGCCATTTGTCTGAGGTGGTGTAGGGTTTCCTGCCTAGGCGTTGATCTAGAAGACCTCCAAGGTCTCTTCCAACTCTGCTATTGTAAATTGTAATGAAATGATTCTAGGCAGCTCACAACAATCAATGAACATTCAGTTCAAAACAGAAATACCCTTCTTTTGGGTGCCAGACCAAGCAACCACCCATCTTAGTCTAATGCAGTGTTTTTCAACCTTTTTTGTGCAAAGGCACACTTTTTTTATGAAAAAAATCACGAGGCACACCACCATTAGAAAATGTTAAAAAAATTTAACTTTGTGCCTATATTGACTATATATAAAGTAATTTTCCCACGGCACACCTTACACTATGTCACAGCACACTAGTGTGCCGCGGCACAGTGGTTGAAAAACACTGGTCTAATGTTTGAGGTCAGAACTTTATGGCTCTCCAGAAAGTCAAAAGTGTAAGGATCCCACAGGTCTCAGGTGAGAAGTTATTCTAAAGAGCTGGGGTGGCCCCTGAGAAGTGGTGTTACTTGGGGAAACCCAAAACTGTTTGTGCTGCTGTATTCTGGACTAGTTACAGCTTTGGGCTGGTTTTCAAGGTTCACCTATTGAGGGAGATTTTATTCTTGCTCCAAGATCCTGAAGTCCCAATTATACTCCTCCTTTTGTTTTTCACAAGCATGATGGCATCTTCTAATAGAGTCCATCCATTCATCTTTGGCATGTGCTTGGCCCACTTCAACGGATCTATCTATTATAAAAATGTTTGCTAGTGTTTGTGTTTATTTCTATTTTTTTTAAAATCTTGATGCTTCTAATCACCGCTCTTTTATATAACTAGATGTCCTCTATAGGGTCCTTTCTCTCATTTTTCTAATAATGGCCTTAAATTTATTTACATTTCTAATATGCCAGGTACGTGACTGGAGACGCATTACATTTTCTAGTGTGTGCTGAAGATTATGAGTTGAACTTTAGTCTTTGAGTAATTAAGGTCCTCTGAAAAGGCTCTTTATTAATGGTTGTTTATGCAATAAAAACAGGAGAACTAGCCTTATTTGTGATATAAAAATACAATTTCTTTTAACTTAGTTTGGAAAATCTCCAGTGAGTTTGTTCAGGAGCTCTGAAAGTCATCTTCCTAACACCAGGAGAATTGTGTGCATTGAGAAAGAAAGGAGGAACAGAAAGACATTGCAGCAGCCTTGACTTGCCATGGATAGCTTTCTTTTCATATAGGTCAGTGATGGCTAACCTTTTTGTAGTCATGTGCCAAAAGAGCGCGCCCACCTGCACTCATAATGCACTGTGCATGAACCCCCTGCATGCCATGCCCCCAGTGCCTTATTTTGGGCCTAGTAGGCCTCCCTGCTGTCTCGTGGGAGCAGAAATGGGCCATGTGGGGGGCCACCCCACCCTCACACATGTACATGTTCCCCCTGCATGCACCCCCTCCCCATGCATGTGCAACAGAGACCCGAAAATCAGCTGCCTGGTGGAAGCCATGCTCGCATGCGCCATAGAGCTGAGCTGAGGCGACGTCTTCCGTGCCCGCAGAGAGCTCTACATGCCACTTGTTGCATGCGTGCCATAGATTCGCCATCACGGACATAGGTAGTCCTCAATTTACAACCACAATTGAGCCCAAAATTTCTGTTATTAAGTGAGACATTTCTTGAGTGAATTTCCCCCCCATTTTATTGCTACTTTCTTGCTGCAATTGTTAAGTGAATCACTGCAGTTGTTAAGTTACTGACACCGTTGTTCAGTGTATCTGGCTTCCCCATTGATTTTACTTGTCAGAAGGTCACAAAAGGAGATCACATGACCCCCTGGGATACTGCAGCTGTCATAATTATGATTATGTTGCCAAGAGTCCGAATTTTGAACATATGACCATGGGGATCTGCAATGGTCGTAAGTGTGAAAAATGGTCTTCAATGCCACTGTAATTTTGAATGGTCACTAAATTTAACTGTTGTAAGTCAAGGATTACCTGTACTTGGGAAGACAAGTTGCTGAATGAAAAAGAAGTAAGGTCTCACATGTACGTCCCAAAGGTTCTTTTCTTCAAGAGACAATTGGACTTTCTGTTTTGTTTTGTTTTGAAGACGTTTCACTTCTCATCCAAGAAGCTGCTTCAGCTCTGACTGGATAGTGGGGAATGTTTCATCCAAACTTCTTGGATGAGAAGTGAAAAATCTTCAAAGAAAAACCAGAAAGTCCAGTTGCTTCTTGAAAAAAGCAGCTTTGGGACAACCATGACCTGGATGACTGAGGATCTCCATAGATGCACACACATGCACACACAACACACTGTCTCACCTGCTCTACAACCCTCATGACAAAAGAAGGAGAAGGAAAGATTGCAGACATTGATAGTCCTGGTAGAAACCTCAAAATGTTGATGCCAGCAACTTCCTTGAGTCACAGTTTTAAATAATTGTAAAATACAGACAGAGATAGGAAAGACTGGAAACTGGTGCAGTCAGTGCAGATGGTATGCGTCAACTTAGGATGGCTTTGTCGTCTTTCTGTCCTCCCACCTGACAAAACTGCATTCAAGACATATTTGCTAAAAAAGGTGGAGGTCAGGAGAGGGAGCTTTCACAGGAAGCTCATGCTAGCCTATATTAAATATTGACATCCCTGACACTGCCATGGCATGATCTAAGTAGGCTTGGAAGCAGACATCACATTCTAACATTGGCTGCCACCTAAGGGAATGGGGAAGACCCTGTTCTTTGTGGAAAACAAACCCAAAGAGTTTCCTTGGACTCATGACGCCCATTCCCCAGATCTTTGGATGCCCATGATTTAGCAGAAAGAGCAAAAAAGAGAGAGAAAAAATTGATTTACTAGCTGCTCAGTAGAGATGGCAAAATGGTTCTAGGCAGATTTATACAGCTCCCGTTTTTCTAATCCCTTCCAAACATTTTCAGGCAAACGGAAAAGGATGACTACATTTCAAGATTGATGGATGAGGCAATTGATTATTGATTGATTATGTGCCATCAAGGCAATGAGGATTCCAGCAAGCATGAAGGCAGCTTTTCTCTACGATGATCTGTCCCTAAGATGATCCAAGGGCATCCATTGCTACTTTAATGCCAATTGTCCTCTTCTTTCCTTCCATCTTTCATAGCATTGGGGCTGGGTCTTCACATGATGTATCTCAAGCAGGATAACTTCAGCCTGGTCATTTGTGCCTTGAGTGGGAACTCTGAGTTGATTTGTCCAATGAGCCATCGATTTCTTTTCTTGGTTGTCCATGGTATTCTCGGGAGTCTTCTCCAAACCCAAAGTTCAAAAACATCAATACTCTCCCTCCCCTCTTCTTCAAAGTCCAACCTTTGCTTCCACAGAGTGTCACAAGAAATGCCATGGCTTCCACGATTCTAAGCTTTGTAGTTATAGATTCAGGAGCATCTGAATATCTTCTCCATGGCCTTCATGGCTGCTACACCAAGAATTAGTTTGCAGCATATTTTTAACTGCCTGTTCCTTTACTGTTAATGCTTGATCCCAAAAGGCAGAAGCTAGCTGCCATTTCAACATCTCCCTTGCCAATTCCACATGTTGCATTCAATTTGTCTTGTTTATATTTAATTGTAGACCCTTTCCCCCCACTGTGTCTCAACTCTCGTGACATTATTGGAACTTGCAGATCTTTTGAATTTTCAGCTATCACAGTAGTGTCATCAGCATTGTACAGGTTATTGATGTTTCTTCCTTCACTTTTAAAATCATGTTCATCTTCTTCCAATCCAGCTTCTGTTCATATATACTCAGCATATAAATTGAATAAATTGAGGAGGGGGAGAGTAATAAGCTGTGTTTCACTCTTTTGCCAACCTGCAGCCAGTTTGTTTTGCCATATTCGATCTGTACTTTGGCTTCCTGACATATACATAGGTTTCACATGAGGACAATTGAGATGGTCTGTGATTCCCATTTCTCCAAACATATTTCACAGCTTGACATGATCAATGGGTTATCAATAAAGCATATAATGACTTCTTTTTGGAATTTTGGAAGTTTCTCGATTATCCATCATGCATCTGCAATAATGTCTTATATGTTCCTTGGACTTTTCTAAAGCCAGCTTAGACATTCAGTATATCTTTTTGCATGTCTGATTCTAATCTGCATGGATGTTGCTCAGTGTTATTTTGCTAGCATGTGAATTAAGGATATTGTACAATAGTTTGCAAACTCTATTAAATCTCTTTTTTTGTAAACTAATCTCTGTTAGATCTCCTTAATGTAGGCTAATCTCTTCTGATCTGTTGGCCACTATATTGTTTTCCAGATTTGTTGGCATAGTTTGGTTATAACCTTCACTGATTTTTCTTCAGTTGCCTGCAGATATCTATGGGTTTCTGTAGCCTTCTGACTTGGTAAGAACCAGAATGCTGATCTAACTGAATCTTTTTGTACTAGAAGTTCTTGTCTTCTTCTAAGTATCGTGAATGTCTTCTAAGTGTCGGATGTTGACATCTCTACTGTACAGCGTGTCATTACATTCCTTCCGTCTTTATTTGATCTACTTTGAACCAGTTAATATCTGTCCACTGGAATTCTTTAGGCAATCAGTTTGAAGCTGGAACTTCCTTCAAAGACCTTTTGGAAGACTTTCTTTGTGAAAAATGTATCTGTTTCCATATTCAATGTCTTTAAAGATGTTGCTCTAATTCTGCTTCTTTCGTCTTTCTTCCAACAGCTCTCTGAGACTCCTTGTTAAGTTTCTTCGTAAGATGTTTGCCTTTCTTGGCTTTGGCTTCTCTTCTTAGCAATTTCCACAGTTTGCTCCAAAACTCTTATGCTTTTTTGTTGTTTTTTCTTCACCTTTGGCAGCCTCTTTTCACATTAATTCTAAACAACTTTTTTAAGTTCATGCCACAGTTCTCCTGGCTCCTTATCAATGAGATTCAAAGTGATTCCTGATGTTCTCCTTGAAGTAGGTGGGTATACACTCAAGATCATATTCTGGAAACTGGTTGTCTTCCTTCTCTTTAGTTTAACTTGAAATTTGCACATGAGTTTATGAGCTGTTCTACAGTCAGCATCTGGCCACATTTTTGATGCTATAACTTAGGTCCTCTATCTCCTATAGGCAATAATATAATAATTTGATTTATATATACTCCATTGGGTGATGTCCATGTATACAGGCATTGTTTTTATTGTTTGAAGAAAGCTATGAAGAAATACAGTATCTAGAATGGCAGAAATTGGTAAGTCATTCTATTTCATTTCAGTTTTTTCAGCAATATAATCCAATGACATTTCTCACCTTAATTTTTCCAGTATTGGGATTCCGGTCTCCATTCACAAAAAAATTATACCTTGCTTGCATATTCTATCAATTTCAACTTGAACTTGATCGTAAAACTCATCAACTTATCTTCCTCTGCATTAGTGACTGGAGCATAAACCCAAATTATTTGTCATATAAAAGGGTGCCCATGAACTCTAATTGGTTTATTTGATCATTGATTGCATGAAATGCATGAAATGCTTTTGCCATACCTTCCCAACTATAAAAGCAATGCAGTTCCTTCTTTATTTTTTTATGTCCTGAAAAATAAACAGCATGATCTTCTGAGAGAAAGTGTCCAATTCCAGTCCATTTCAACTCACTGATGTCTAATATGTCAATGTGTACTCATTTCATTTCATATTTCACTGTGTTGAGCTTCTTCATGTTTATGCTTCTTGTGTTCCATGTTCCCACTATACAATAATCTTGTCTTTGCAGCTTTTTCTGTAAAGAAAATTTCTATTAGCAACTATCTGTCTCAAAGGCTTCAATCTAGCCATGTCATAAATAGCATTAGGCTCACAGTTCTTCCTTACTTGGATGTTGGGTGCCATCCAACTTGAAGGGACTATCATCTGGCACTATACGATCAATCATTTTATATGTTCTAATCTGTGTGATTTTCTTTGTAAAAATACAGAAGTGATTTATTATTGCCTTCTTTCATGCAGTATGAATGGATGCCTTTGCCACTGTCACTAAGCTGATCATCTGGAATAAACTGGGATGAACTTCGTGTTGGAAATACATACTCTTGCCATTGTTGTTAAGTGAATCACCTCAGTTGTTAAGTTTGTAACACAGTTGTAAAGTGAATCTGGCTTCCCCATTGACTGCTTCTCAAAAGGTCACAAATGGTGATCACATGACTTTGAGACATTACAACAGTCATAAATATGATGTCAGGCCTGCAGCCATCTTTTCTTTTGGATCTTTGGCCTGCCACACTTTCTATTATTCTACTATGCATTTTCTATTGTGGAAAAATGGGAGAAGGGTTGTACGGAGTTAGATGCTATGTAGCCATAACAAAATTCTTTCTAGAAAGCCAAGGTCATCCTTTGTGTTTGCACCTGACCAGATCTGGATGGGTGGAACTGCAGGCATGGCAGTGGAAGATTGGACCATGTGATGAACTTGTGGGAGTGGGGGCAAGATCTTGGACTTTCAACTGGGTGGGGAAAACCGGGAAGCTTTCAGATTCGGGTTTTCCCAGATGTGCGAACATGGCTCTCTTAATAAATTGGAACTTTGAACAATACTTTGTCTTAGACTCTGATTTACTTTTGGATGCTATTTGGAACCCTGACATATGAGTTAGTTGCTAAGCATCTGGATTTTGATCACATGACAGTGGGGATGCTGCAACGGTCATAAGTGTGAAAAATGGTCATGTCACTTTTTCCAGTGCAGTTGTAACTTTGGTCACTAAACAAATGGTTTCCCCGAGACCCTTTAGTCAATCTACAATAGTGGTGGGTTGTAGGGGTATGCACATACCGGTACCTGCCGAAAGCAGCAGCCACCGTACCGGAATGGTGCTTTGGAGGGTCCGCCCGCCCCCGTTCCTTATTTGTATTTGAAGGAAATGGGCCATTTGCACATGCCCGCGCAGCATATGGCACCTGTGCAGCGCTCTGCCGATCAGCTGGAGCGTCACAGGTGGAGAATGCGCATGCGTGCGCAGCACGTGTACCTGTGGTGCAGTGACGTGCAGTGACCTTCATGGCCGGTGAGGCAAGCGCGAAAACCCGCTGACGCCCCGCCGCAGCGTCCGCCATAGAGGCCTTTCAATTGAGGCCCACATATTAAAAAATGTGTCTACCCGCTAGAACTTGCATTCCTATAACATTTATAGGGTTATTATAACCCGTGAACAATAACAAACAGTAAAAGGGTGATCCTTGACTTATGATCACATTGGAGCTCAAAATTTCGGTTTCTAAGCGAGACAGTTGTTAACTGAATTTTGCCCCATTTTACGACCTTTCTTGCCACAGTTGTTAAGTGAATCACTGCAGCTGTTAAGTTAGCAACACGTTTGTTAAGTGAATCTGGCTTCTCCGTTGACTTTGCTTGTCAGGAGGTCGCCAAATGTGATCACATGACTTTGGGACACTGCAACCGTCATAAATATGAATCAGTTGCCCAGCATCCCAATGTTGATCATGTGACCTTGGGGATGCTGCAATGACTGTAATTATAAAAAATGACATGGCAACTTCAAAGAGTCACTAAACAAACTGCTGTTAAGTCAAGGATTGCATGTATAAAAATAAGAACACTCACTTGAAAACCGAGTCTTCATCAATTTTGGACTAATAGTCCAACATTAGCCAGAATATTAGACCTCAGCCATGGTAAAGATTTGGAGCCTTTTTGTCCAAGAAACAGAATCCAAATCCTTTCCAGGTGACAGTTGTGGAAGCATCAGTCAAGCATCTTTGACCTCAACAGAGAACAAGAGCTAGCAAGGAAGTTGTGTGCCCTTAAGACACAAATTAGTTTTAGATCAGTGATGGGCACCCACTGGCCCTCTATGCGTTCATGGTTTTAAAAACTGAACGCTTCTATGAAATTGGGATGTACAATTTTTAATCCTTTGTCTTGACAACAAATATTGTCAGAAACCAGTTCAGATCAATGATAAGAGCAATTTATTCTTCTCTTCCTCCCTTACCTGGAAACAAAGCTGTCAGAAAAGAAGAAGAAGGGGTTCCAGATGGAACAAGGCCCCCCACTTCCTTTTGTCCCAGGTCCTCCCCACCAAGGGTAGAATTCTACCGGTTCAGTAGAACTGGTAGCTCTGAAGATCTAGCAAGTGGGCCCGTCCGGCCACCTCTGCGCTGTACCTATTGTATTTTTTGGAGTATAAGAGTATAAGTATTTCCCCCAAAGAAGAGGCTGAAAATCTGGGTGCGTCTTATACACTGAATGCAGCATTTTTTGGCCTCCTTAAACCCCGCCCTCTTCACAAAAATGGATGTGCAGAGGGTTTGGGAGGCCTGCAAAGTGTTCCTGGGGGCTGAGGAGGGCAAAAATGAGTGCAAAATGGGCTGGCCCTCAGCCCCCAGAAACACTCTACAAGCCTCCTAAAGGCTATGCATGCTCTGTTTTTGGCAAAAAACAGCCCTGTTTTTGCAAAAAATGGGCCATTTTTTGTTTAGTTTTGCCCCTCCCTCAGTCCCCAGGAGCACTTTGCAGGCTTCTCAAACATTCTGCATGCCCCCGTTTTTCACAAAAAAATGAGGTGTGCAGAGGGTTTGGGAGGCTTGCAGAGTGCAAAACCATTTTTTTAAATTTACCTCTTCAAAATCTTGGTGCATCTTATACTCCGAAAAATACGGTACCGTTATCTTCTCAGCTGAGTCGCATGACAGAGTGGATTACCGTGCCTCAGATGTTTTCCTTCCCAAGCAGTAATCCGGAAGGTAAGTCTTCTCTAAACTGTGCTCACATGTGCAGTCTGTTTTCTGGTGCGTGTGCGAGCATGCTCAGCAAACCGGTTGTTAAACTGGTAGGATCCCACCCCTGCTCCCCGCCTGTTCTTCACTATGGACCCCCTCCACAAATGGCTCCAGCCTCCCGAGGAAAAAGCTGGAAGGGGGGAAGCGGAGAAAAGGGAGGGAGAAAACAAAAAAGCACAAAGCACCAGATCTATTCAAATGATGTTGGCACCCCGCTTCATTGAAGTTGTGGTTTACAAGAGAAACCTGCCTTCTACATCCTACTGGCCCAGCCCCTCAGTCTCTACTGCTCATAAATCTGTCAGATTCTGTCTAGTAACTAAGCACCTGGTTTTTACTACTGACAACCTGGCAGAGTATATCCTCACCACCTGGATAATGGGGAAAGCACCAGGAAGGCTCTTCCGGAGCATGTGGGAAAGTGGGCACTGGGAGGCAATTATATTAGGGCCCCTAGAAGTCACATTCCCAAGTTGACAAGACCAGGATCAAAATGGCTAAGTGGGGATGAAAAAGCAGATCAGCCTCCTTCCTGCTTGAATTCATCTTGACTGGACTTGTAAAATTGCCAGCTCTTCCCGACTGCAAAAAGGAAATGCTTGAGCTTCTTGATGGATACAACCTCCGCTGCTATTTAAAGCCCTTGCCTCTCTCATTGCAGAGCTAGTCTTATATTGTGCTGATACAAAGTTTGTTTTAACCATGGTTGGTTCACACATAACATCATGAGCAATTATACAAAATGGGTAGAATTATATTATTTCCAAAAAGCCAGGAAGAAAAAAAGATCTGTCTCAGCCCCACTACAATACTGTAGTACGTGTGACAATAGGGTTATTAGATCTGCTGCACAAATCCAGCCAGCCACCAGATGGCCACAAGGAGTTGGAACATTGTGTTTCTCTACTGCCATCTATTGATCACTCAGAATTTTGCAGCCTAGTCACAGTAGCAATAGCACCGCTTCACAGTGCTTTACAACCAGAGGTGGGTTCCTACCAGTTCGCACCTATTTGGTAGAACCGGTTCATCAAATCTACCGAACCGTTTAGAAGAGGTTCCACCAGTGGACCCGGAAAGCAGGTCACACCTAGAGAAGAGGTTCCAAAAATTTTTGAAACCCACCACTGTTTCCTCTCTAAGCTGTTCACAGAGTCAGCATATTGCCCCCAATAATCCGGGTCCGCATTTTACCCACCTTGGAAGGATGGAAGGCTGTGTCAACCTTGACCCAGTGAGATTCGAACTGCCAAACTTCTGGCAGCCAACAATCAGCAGAAGTAGCCTGCAGTACTGCACTCTAACCACTGCAATAATAGGGCTATCCATTTTGGATCAACACTAAGATGACCAGACGTCCCGCTTTTGGCGGGACAGTAATGATTTTTCAAAATTTGTCCCATGTCCCACGGTGTGTTCAAAAAGTCCCGATTTTCCAAAAGAAAGAAAAGATGCCGAATCATCAATTTAAAAAAGGACGCCGTTAAAAAAAAGTTTTTATTTCTCTGAAGTGTTGTTCCCGATGTGGCCTTTAGAGGGCAGTGGTTTCCCTCCCTCTGCTCGGCTCGCTCGCAGCACCCGACGAGGGTGAGGCTCCCTCCCCTCCTGCGCATGCACGCGCCGATGTGCAACATTTTTGCGACAGCCATCCGGCGGCCTCAGATGGGGAGGTGTTTCCAGCGGCGGCAGCACGGCGAGGAGGAGGCTTGGTCGGAAGTTTTTTTCCCCGCTTCTCTTGGGTGCCACTCTTCCTGCAGCCATGCCGTGCAAGCCGCCATCAGCAACCTGGTCCAGGTGAGCTGAGGGGAAGCAGGCAGGGATCCGGTTGGGAGAGGCTGGCGATGGGGGTGGCTTTTGAAAGGGTTTTTTCCATTCTGTAAACTGTTCAGAGAGGGCTGTAAACAAAAGCACCATGAAGTGTTACCCCTGCCGCCTCCTCCTCCTCCGCCGTGCTTTTGAGGAGCCACAAGGCCGTGGGAGCCAGTAGGAAGACGGCGGAGGGGGCGGGAGCAGGGAAAAAAAGGCCCCATGCTCCTCAAAAGCACGGCGGAGGAGGAAGCGGCGGCGGTGGCAGGGGTAACGCTTCATGGTTTTACAGCCCTCTTTTTTTTTTTTTTTTACAGCTCAGGTGCTCCGAGCCCTTCCCCCCCATCAATGGTATCCCGTTTTACCCATCTTAAAATCTGGTCACTTTAATCAACACCCCAGCCACTGCAATGTTGTTTCTTCTCATATGAAAACCCAAACCAACAAACCAAGTTGCCTATCCTTATTACAGCATTTCTATGCAGGGAAGCCTGAATTCCCCAATGTTTCAACAGTCAATAGTTAGAAAAATGCAATTATACCAGTGAGATTGTGTCCTTGGTATCACTAGTAATTCATGGTCCACCTGTCTTGCACCCAATTTTGAGGCCTTCTTAATAAAATGCTGGAGAGGAGGCTTAGTGTTACCTTAGTGCAGGACTTCCATTGTTCAGTATTTTCAATCCAAATGTGGGGGCTGGTAGCAAAAGGAGCAACTCCTCCCTACAGCCATATTCAATATTAGGTTGACCTCTTCTGTTTTGTTTTGTTTTTAAAAACCACCATGATAAATCCCTGTTTATGGAATGGCATAACAGTGCCCCATAGTACTTGATAATAGGATCCCAGGCTGAGAGAACTCAACAGATTTCTGTTTTCCATTAAAGCTTCTTCCAATATATAATCCTTTTAATGAATGGCATACCTGGTTTGTATTAATACTATTATCATTCATTAAGAGTCATTACATTACATTCTATTTTGATGTCCAGAGCAGGGGTCTCCAACCTTGGCAACTTTAAGACTTGTGGACTTCAACTCCCAGAGTTCCTCAGCCAGCGAAGCCCACCAAGCCATGCCCACAGAACCGGTAGTAAAAATAATTGAATCCTACCACTGGAGTAAGAGGAAGCAAATAGCAACATGTGCCTGACATAGGTCTACATACAAATGCCGTATTTTTTGGAGTATAAGATGCACCAGAGTATAAGATGCACCAAAATTTCAAAGAGGCAAAGTTAAAAAAAAAATTGTACTCTGCAGACCTCCTAAAAATGGCCCATTTTTCGTGAAAATGGGCCTGTTTTTTGCCAAAAAAGGGCATGCATAATCTTTAGGAGGCTTGTAGAGTGTGCCTGGGGGTTGCCCCCCCCAATGAGCAAAAAACGGCCCATTTTTGCAAAAATGGGCCAATTTTTTGAAAAAAAAGGGCATGCATATCCTTTAGGAGGCTTGTAGAGTGCTCCTGGGGGCTGGGGAAGGGATGAGCAAAAAACGTCCTGTTTTTCACTCATTTTTGCCCTCCCCAGCCCCCAGGAGCACTCTAGAAGCCGTTTAAAGGCTATGCACGGCCATTTTGGTGAAGGGGGCGGGGTTTCTGGAGGCCAAAAATGCTGTATTCAGTGTATAAAATGCACCCAGATTTTTACCCTCTTTTTTGAGGGAAAAGGGTGCGTCTTATACTCCGAAAAATGTGGTACTTAAGGGCTCTGCAGGTAGTCCTCCACTTACAACAGTTCATTTAGTTACTGGTCAAAGTTACAAAAGCACATATGGAGAATATAAAGTAGAGGTATTTGATTTACTCTGTTACATGATAATTAAACTGAGTTGCTAATTGATTGAATATGATAATGGAAAGACAATTAAATATAGGTTAAAATATACAAAATATGGATGCATATAGAATTCTTATGAAGATGCACAAAGTGAGGTGTGTATTGCTTGTTATTTTCCATCGCAGATCAATGGAATTGTAATGAACATTGAACAGCAAGGATTGTTTTAAAGACAATTAAAGGTAAGCTGTTAAGATATGGGAAAATAGAGGGGGAATATGAAACATACATTTAATGGAAAATTGAGATCTTAAAGACAGAACTAAAAATTTGGGGCGTGTAATGATGTATAACTATACAATATTATGATGAGAATAGCTGGGAATTGTAACCAGGTCCAGCCAAAAATAAGTTGGGGGGTTTAAAAATATAATTGCTATATATGTATACTTTTTTTCTTTCAAAAAAAGAAGCAGTATATATGTTAAAATTAAAGATGTTTATTGAAATGAAATTATAAATACCATCAATATAAAATGGAGCTTGCTCAGAGGCTGAAAGACACCATGTAAATGAGATGAAGATTGTGAAGTAGAGGAGAGAGGTAAGGGAAGAAGAGAGGGTTAGGAGAGAGGGCGGGGGGGGGGAGAGGAGGAGAAAAAGAAGGAGTGGAAAGAGGGGGAGAGGAGAAGGAGAAGGAGAGAGGAAGGGGAAGTAGAGAAGAGAAGGACGACAGAGGGAAGACAGGAGGTAGGGAGGAGGAGGAGACAGGGAGAAGAAAGTGATAGATAGGGTACAAATATGGTGTATGGGGAGCAGAAGAGCCAATAATCGTTTTTGGGGGTTGATGGTAAGATGAATTGATGCAAATATATAATAATATAAAATAATGTTGGTTATGTAAACAATATACATGTGGTTATTTGTTAAGAAAATGGAAAAATAAAAAACTTTTTAAAGAAAGTTACAAAAGCACTGAAAAAACTGACATGATCATTTTGCACACTTACCACCGTTGCAGCGTCCCCATTATCACATGATCAAAATTCAGATGCTTGGCAACTGACTCATATTTATGACGGTTGCAGTGTCCCAGGGTCATGTTTTTTGTGACCTTCACGTTACCAACTTAACTGCAACAATTCCACTTAACCAACGTAGCAAGAAAAATCGTAAAATGGGGCAACTCACTCACTTAACAAACGTCTCACTTAGCAACCCGAAATCTTGGGCTCCGTTGTGGTTGTAAGTCGAGGACCATCTGCAGTTGTACTATGACATAGTGCGTATGTCATCAAATTAATCTCATCATTGCTGCAGACAATCCTCAGCCACATTTTCTTGCCCAGTTTCACTAGCACTCTTCGACCTCGTCCCCAAGGAGCAAATCATGTATCTTTATCCACTAGATGTCTTCAATAATTCAAAAACTCATTTCTCGGCCTGCATCAGTCTGAAAGTCCAATAAGTGCTTTTCTGATCCCTACCGCTCCTGGTCACCTGATTGCATCTCCAGCATTAAGAATGGTGAACTCCAAGAGATTTTTCATACTTTGAGAATGCCCTTGCATGGTATTGAGGGAGTAGGACAAAGCCTATTGTAACACCCCCATACACAGTTAAGGACAGTGGAGGTTAGTTTTGCTCAAGGGGTGGGGATGAAATGAAGGAAGCATCCCAGAGAAGAGTGGAAACATTGCCATAATCCAGGAACAAATGTGCTACGGTTAAATACAAGTGGTGACATGGGCAAAGGAAAGCTTAAATCACTATTATTTTAAGGGGGAGTGTGATTTAAAAAACAAAACTAAAAAACTAAGTCTCTGTCCTGAAGTATCTGACAGCAATTTCTCTAAAGTGCTATAAACAGAGATGCCTTGACATCAGTAAAAACCAAAGTATACGCAAAGTCCATTTGGCCCTCATTTGAAGGTTGCTTGGTGCCTGGAGGCCTCCTAATGCCTAATGCTTCTGGGAGAGGAGAGAGGAGTAAAGATTTATCGGTAGTCAGCCCTGCTGAGTGAACTCCCACAGAAGCCCTTTCCATGGCTCAAGACTCCTCCGGTTTCCTCTCAAAGCATTAGCTGCTTCTCCTGGGGCAGGAAGCAGAGATCTGGGGGAATATTTTCTCAGGGAGCTTTATCACTTCTAATGGAAGAGTATATATGTAGCTCAAAGGTTGAACTGTGGAGTCCTTGCTGTTCTCTGGCTTGGTTGTTTGCTTGCAGTCGTTCCATTGTTACCTGAGCAGGTAACATCATAAATGCTGTTGGGTGTGAAGTTTCCTCCATGTGGCTTGGTGGCTAAGACACTGAGCTTGTTGATCAGAAAGGTCGGCAGTTTGGCAGTTCAAATCCCTAGAGCCACGTAATGGAGTGAGCTCCCGTTACTCATCTCAGCTTCGGCCAACCTAGCAGTTTGAAAGCATGTAAAAATGCAAGTAGAAAAATAGGGAGCACATTTGCTGGGAAGGTAACAGCATTCTGTGCATCTTTGGCGTTTAGTCATGCCGGCCACATGACCACGGAGGTGTCTTTGGACAGTGCTGGATCTTCGACTTTGAAATGGAGATGAGTACTGCCCCCTAGAGTTGGGAACGACTAGTACATATGTGTGACGGGAACCTTTACCTTAATCCTTAGAGTCCAACTTGTGAACACAATTGAGCTCAAAATATCTTTTGATAAAGCAAGACAGTTGTTAAGTGAGTTTACCCCATTTTTTAATCTTTCTTGCCATGGTTGTTAAGTGAATCACTGCAATTGTTAAGTTAGCAACATGGTTATAAAGCGAATTGGGCTTCCCCGTTGATTTTGCTTGTCAGGAGATGGTAAAAGGGGATTATATGACGCCAGGACACTGTAACCGTCATAAACATGAGCCGGTTGCCAAGTGTCCAAATTTTGATCACATGACCATTGGAGATGCTGCAATGGTTGTCAAGTGTGGAAAAACAGTCATAAGTCACTTTTTTCAATGTTGTTGAATGGTCACTAAACAAAAGATTGTAAGTCAAGGATGATCTGTAGAGGCTTGTCCTGCTGGTGTTGGTGGGGGTGTGGTTTGCTAAAGCTTTATCACTGCATCACTCTGTTCTCCGCTAAAAAAAGAAAGTAAACTTGGTGCAATTCTCTTTTGAAATCCAGATGAAAGGGGAATACAAGTCAAACAAGAGAAGGTAACAATTACACACCCGAAATTCCTAATAATATCAATAGGCAATCTTCCTCTCCTGCCAAGTTGAAGGACTATCCACCTGTCCTTGTGCTGTCAGAAAATTATACTGGCATGAAATCACCATTGCTTGATCCATAACTTGTTTCTGTTCCCACTGACTGCCAATCACTTGACTTCCCTCCCAACAAATGGATAGTAAAGCTGAACAGATTCTACCTACCTTGGGACTGCTCTTTACAATGTGTGAATAACGGGAGCAATATTATTTTAAAGCTGAAATCTCTGAGAATGGCTTAAAGGGTTGGGAAATGATGAAGACTTTGTGACTAGAACACAGAAGAAGAAAAAAGATATTGCTAGGATGTATTCACGTTGTGGTTACGTGTGTTGTGGCCCACCAGCAGCCAGCAGAGCTGGCAGAAGATTCGGACATTGATGAGGTGGGGAGGAACATGGGTCAGTTCTGGAGTCTGGAGAAGGCTCTGATGGGGGCTCTGCATCAGAGGCAGAGAGGGGACCAGGGCTGTCTGACAGTTACCAGCTGCCTTTGGAGTCAGACATCAGTGAAGCAGACAAACAGCTGGAACCTGTTCCCAGTGTGCACATGTGCAGAGTTGCCAGATGAAGGGGTCTAAGGAACAGGGGTCAACTTGGGAGTAAAGCCACAGGTGGACGGAGAATGGCCCTGCCCACAGGGAATAAAAGAGGAGTGAAAGAGGAGGTGTGTTTGCAGGAAACAATTAGTTCATTCCTGCATTCTTGCCAAGTATTGCGGCGTCTGAAAGATATTGGCCTGGCCACTCTCCAAGCTTGATAAAGGTCGGTAATTGGGAACTGTCTTGAAAGACCGTGGGCCAGGACTTTACTGGAGAGCAATTCACTGTAAATTAAATAAAAGGGGTTTATTGGGACAAGGATTCGGCTTTGTGCTGCTGGGAAAGCCTAGGTCAGAACATTGTGCAGATAGAAGAAAGCCCATAGCCAGTCTAGCTAAAGTAGCTACTTATTACTTATTATTGTCTTGCACAGAATGCAGCTGATCTTCAATTCATTTTAGAGGGGATGGTAGAGGAGATCTCTATTTTCTGTTTGGATCTTGTTAGGCAGACACTCCTCTGAATGTTCCTCCTTTCCTGAGCAGTAATGTTTGATACAATACGGGGGATAAAACAAAAACAATTCTCTTTGACAAAACTGATACTGTGAGCCCAAACAAACAGATGCTCCATTTCCAAGTCTTTGCTTGGGACCAGGGGTCTCCAACCTTGGCAACTTTAAGACAGGTGTACTTCCACTTCCAGAATTCCTCAGCCAGCTTTGCTCTGTCTTACTCCTCCCACCCATCAGATGTCCACACAGGAGCTAAAGGGAGCAGTGGTCTACATAGCAGAAACCCTGGTGGAGATACAAAGCTAAGGAACACTCAGCCAAGATGAGGGCCCGGAATAAATTAAAATCTAAGTGAAGCTCTGTATTGTAAGGTAAACACTGAACAAACTTTGGATCTAAAGTTCAGAGAGCTACCTTTGGAAGTCAAAAGGCTACTTGATTTATTTCTTCAGAGCATTTAACTAGTATTCAAATGACTGGCTCTTATTTCCTTGAGCAGTTGCTTCTGGCTGAAATACACACATGGAAATTAGTTCTTGTGAAACAGAACAATCCTGCCATAGTGAAAATGAGCTTGTGGATGTGGAAAACATGTATGTTAGCGGCATACAGAATAGCCGCCTCACTCTCTCTCTTTTTTTAAAAGTTATCCATTACTCTTTGTGGATCGTTGTCCACTTTATCAGCAGTTTTCTTGACTGAAAGATTTAGTGGGACCCCTGCCACTTAGGCCTCTCCATGCTGTGGGTCAGCTGATTTAGCTGACCCAAGCTGGCTGGGGAATTCTGGAAATTGAAGTCCACCCATCTTAAAGATGGCAAGATTGAGAAATACTGTTATAGATCAACATGTTTAGGAACTCCTCATATTGTGAAACACTGCGGTAAAGCTGACAGGCCTATTTTCCTCCGCTAAATGTTGAAAGATATGTAAAGAGAACAACCAGGCAGTTGCTAAGGCCATGATGGTGAACCTATGGCATATGTGCCACAGGTGGCATGCAGAGCCCCAGCTTACCTCCACCGTGCATGCACGCACACCTCCCAGCTGATTTTTGGGTCTCTGCCACGCATGTGAGGGAGAGGGGCACATGGAGGAGACCACACATATGTGCGGGATGGGGTGGGGTGACCACAAGAGCATGCAGATGGGGGACCAGATGGGGTGCGCCCCTCCAACCCATTTTTGGCCCTAAGGGGCTGCAGAGAGGCCTACTAGAGCCAAAACAGTGCATGGTTGGGGGAGAGGGTTAAGCACGGGGGGGAGTGCAGGGGGTCACATGCTCATGCATGGGGAGGCGCTAGAGGAAGGTCGCACATACATTGCATTATGGGTGTGTGCACATGCATGCACTGTTGCATGAATGCATGTGTGCGCTGTCGTGTGCCCATGTGCATACTTTTGGCACGTGATGCCAAAAAGGTTAGCCATCAATGTGCTTGGTGAACCTGTTCTTTCCTAAATACTCCCAATATAGTACAGACACTCCAGAACATGCATTTTCTGCTGCTTCCCAGCTCTGTAAAATAACACAGACTCAAGACCCAATCTTGAAATACACCGAGGCTTGCCGTGCACAGATCTCTGGCGAACAAAACTAATAGCGGTAGCGGTTTCTTCCGGCGCGCAGCCTTTTTTTTTGCTCAGTGCACACACATACAGACTGACTCCCCTTTGCTCTGAACCTGACTCGTTCCTGCACATTTAAACTTGGCCCACAGCCTTTGGCTTGTTGAGATGGCCAGCAACAGTTGCTACAGTCCCACACCTGGAAAAGTGACTTTTACTCCTCAAGCTTAGGATGATGGATAGGATTGCTGGGTCAGAAGTAGAGACCCGACTTGTCAATTTTAAAAGCTCAGGGCAGCAAGACAATACACAGCGGGGAACTTTCTCTCCCTTCAGTTGTGAATGTTCCTTACATTTGCAGAATTCTCTGTCAAGTGTCTTGAGGCAAGGCGCATGAGAGAGCTGCTTGTTTCCCCCCCCCCTACTTTCCTTGAAGCAAGAGAAACAGACAAATGGGCCATTCAGACAGCGGGTGTCACTCTTCCTGTCCAGCTACAGCCGGACTCTGGAACAGTTGATACAGTTCTCGGAAACACAGAGGAGTTTGAAAAGCTGAATGCAGACTAAGACATTCCATAACAATGAGACCACAATGCTTGGCCTCCTGCTGAAAAGGGGAGCCCACGTTGAATCGGACCTAGGGTTTTTTTTTTTTCATTCCAGGCTTCTGCTCTTCAGCCAAGTCAGGCCAAATGGTCCCAGGCAGATGGCGACACCCATCTCTCTTGGCCTGCTTCTGGCAAGAGGAGAATCGAAAACTATGGTCTCTTCAGCATCGTGAAGTCCTTCCAGATAGCAGCTGCATTGGCCTTCTAGTCTTGAATTATAATTTGCCACGTAACCAGAGTTTCAAGGTTCTTGATCTCGATTTGTGGGTGAATCCTGATGGGACCCTGGCTGGTTGAAGCTAATCATCCATTCAAGCCAAGGGTGAAATCCAGCAGGTTCTGACAGGTTCTGGAGAACCGGTAGTGGAAATTTTTAGTATTTTGGAGAACCGGCAAATGCCACCTCTGGTGGCCCCAGAGTGGGGTGGAAATGAAGATTTTGCAGTATCCTTCCCCTGACATAACCACCAAGCCATACCACACCTACCAAGCCATGCCCACAGAACTGTAGTAAAAAAATTGAATTTCACCACTGATTCAAGCCCATCGACAAGTCACTCTATAATTATGTCTGAATGTCAACATCCTACAGGATTGAGTATTGGAATGGAGTTCGCCAACTGCAAAAAAAAAGTGCAAGGAAGGTATTTTTCTTTTCAGTAGATTCAAAGAATTGTTCACAATTTTTGCTGAAAAGCAAGACAACCAGGATTGCATTGAAAATGGCTTTTCTTTCTCTCTCCCTCCCCCACATCTAATCCATTATGCTAGTTATGGTGTAATCATCAGCCAGGTGAACCCTAAAATAGTAACGGGCTGCGCTTGTATTGGAAAAAACCTACCTGGTAAAATGAACAAAATTAGCCACTGAGTGAGAAATGAGTCTTGGGTTATTTCTGCCTTGGGAAGTGATTGTTCCAAGAGTAATGGTTACACCTCTATTTTTCCCCACACATAGGCATGACACACAGGACCCTGCTATTCCCACCCCACTTTTAATGTATTCACCTCTCTGGGCCAACATGTCATGTGATGGCTATATATTTTGGTCCTGCAAAATAGGTTGAGAGATAATGAACTCATCTTACACCCCACCAGAGGTGGGTTGCTACTGGTTCGGACCGGATCAGGCAAACCAGTAGCAGCAGCAGCGGGAGGCTCCATCCACCTTCCCAGACACTTCAGCACATGTGCAGAAATGTTGCGCGTGTAAGCGCGCCCGAACCAATAGTAAAAAAATTAGTATCCCACCTCTGCACCTCACTAATAATGGTATGAACCAGACGTGGGTTTCACATACGTTTACCACTGGTTTGCCCTGTGCGTACGCCTTCCACACATGTGTTTTGCTCATGTATGCAGCTTACACATATGTGCACAGTTTAGAAAATGTGGCTAAATAGGACAGCATAGAGCCGGTGCAGGTGGGCGGGCCCCATCTGCAATTTGCCACTACCAGTTCACCCAACCAGTCTGAACCGGCTGAATACCCCATCTGGAAAGAACGCACCCCTGCAGTCATTTTTTTTTAATCATGTCCTCAGGACAATGCTTTTATCTTACTCCCAAGACATAGCTGAAGCAACTTGGGGTGTTCCAGCTTTAAACTAGCACATTTCCTCTCTTCCTGACTCAGTTTTGTGAATAGGATCAAGAACTCTTCTTTGATGATGTCATGGATGAGATTCACCCAGCTCTTGCCGACTGCCCTAGGTCGCTGCAGGAATGCCCTGTAAACCTTTTAAAGCCTGAAATGCAACAGAGAGGTCTAGGAAGTTTAGGTGCTGCAACAGAGACCAAGCCCCTGGCTTTTGCAGAGGGATCTTCCTCTGCTTGTTGGCCCTTTCTAAGTGCTTGTCAGGTCCTTCTCAGATTAAATGCTCTTTTGGAACAATATTAGACCTGTCTTTTAAAAAGAATACTAGTGCTTTTCAATACGAGCATTCAAGGGGAAGGCTAGTCCTGCGCTACACAGAAGGTCAATTTCATCCAGGAAACTTTGCTTTGTTTTGACACCTGTGAATTGCTATTTCAAAACTCCTGAAACCGCTATCCTTAGGAGAGGCATCATTTTGCTTACTCTATTATAGCTGGTGGCACTAGACAGCAAGGAGATGGTAATTATTAAGTGCAGACCAATGGCTCCTTCTGGGTGCTGTCAGTCATAAAGAAAGCATTAGATGCTTTGGTGACAATTGTTGCTATTACTTATGGCCAATCATTAGTCTGGAACTCATCTCTGGCTTGGGTGTTCTCCAGGGCTGTCCAACAGCTACTTCAGGATGTTTCAGATCTAAAAGAACTGAATTCCTTGGGCACTTGTTATAAGCACCACTCCTAGCAGCACAGGTATGGATCACTGACTCACCCCATTGGTTTTCCTTCCATCTTCATAAGAAGGTTTTGGGCCATTGTATCTTCTTTTTCAACATGAACCAGTCATCCACCAAGTGCTGACAATGAAGCACATGGAAAGAGACTACGGCAACTGCATCGATTGGAAATCTGAAGGAAGGCAGAGATTAGGCAGGAGCTACTGCAAAATAGCCTTTGGGGTCGTGTGTGTGTGTCTGTGTGTGTGTGTTTTAGAAAAATGCAGAAAAACTATGTGGACCTAGGTACTATTGCTTAGCAATGGAGTGACAGACAAAAACAAGGACAGTGCAATTGGAAAAGTGTTTGGGGAGGGGGAGAGAATGCAAAATCTGGAAAAGTCCCAGTACTGCACCTATGCTAACTGCAGTTACCTGATATTCTATGCTGGGATGCAAGTGTGTCACCTAAACATGTGCAATGCAGCATCCTTTTGAACAAACAGTTAAAAGGAACCGTTTCCAAATGGCCTGGGCTGCCCTGGCCAGTGGTGGGAATTCAGGGGGCCCCGTGTGAATCTGACAAGGGTGTTGCTGACTGCTTTGTGGCTTCTGTGTCATCAGTGCAAGAGGCATTTCCGGATCCTACTG
The DNA here is from genome assembly GCF_051295495.1 of Thamnophis sirtalis. Taxonomy (NCBI): domain Eukaryota; kingdom Metazoa; phylum Chordata; class Lepidosauria; order Squamata; family Natricidae; genus Thamnophis; species Thamnophis sirtalis. Next base: position 133,735,761 of record NW_028261383.1, read on the forward strand.
TGTGAGCGTGTCCGTAGGTGCTTTAGGGGGCTTTGGTCCAGGGGAAGTTGTCTATTTAATTAATACAGTAATATAGCAGAGAGAGCTGTTGGATGATTAAAGACAACGTGGCGCTGCCTCACTGCAAGACTGCCACTGGCTAAGGAGAATGCTGTGCGGATAATAGTCTCCTATGCTGAGATGCACAACATGTGAGAAAGCAAGAGGCAGCGTCTGATTCTGAGTGCAGAAACTATGGCATCTACACGACTCTATACTGTCGGGAAGACCTTGTAGCCATCACCTGGCAGAGGGAAAAACAGCACAAGGAACTATTGCTGATGATGATCCTATGTGGTGGCGACAGGAATGTGTACCAGTGTTCTGCTTGTCTCTGGGTTTGCTTCCTTAGCAGCTCTAATGGCTCCCTATAATTATAAAAGAATCAGTTTGATGTATTGGTTAATGCATCAGGCGAGAAACCAGGAGATAGTGACTTCTAGTCCCACCTTAGGCATGAAAGCCAGCTGGATGACTTTGGGCCAGTCATTCTCTCTCAGCCCAACTCATCTCTCAAGGTTGTTGTTGCTGGGGGCAGAGAGAGAATAAAAATTCAATCAATAAATGTGTGCACATCTGTATTCATGGCCAACATTTATGGAAACAGTATTGTCCCTCAGATCCTGCACTGCAGCAATGGCTATGAGTATTGTTCTTGCTCATCCTTCTTTTACAGGGAAGAGTAATTCTAATGGCTCTGTAGGCCCTAATCAGGGATGGGCAACCCACAGCTCTGGAGCCGCATGTGGCTCTTTCATGCCTCTGCTGTGGCTCCATGTTGCCAGTTGGCTCCACATTTGATAGGGCTTTCGGTTAGGACAAGTAGAGGAAAAAGGATGCTGCGCTAGGAGAAGACTCTATGGTGGGGGAACTGGACTTCCAGTTGGCAGAGGAAAAAGGATGCCGTAGGGGGAGGAGACTCTATGGTGGGGGAACTGGACTTCCGGTCGGCTCCAGAATTGAATGGAGGGCTTCTGGTTAGGACCTTTGTAGCTCTTTGAATGTTTAAGGTTGTTGACCCCTGGGCCAAATCAAAGTCTAAGTTTTGTAGCTTTTGTAAGCATGGATGGGTCTGCCTGCCTTGCAAAGAATGCCGTAACCTCAGAAGAGATAAGGTGGAAATCAAGAGTAGCAATTGTGCAGATGGGCAGATTTAACAGTGGGCAACCTACTGCCTTGAGATGGACTGGGAAGGGGAGGGGGGGAGCTTCTGCTGTGTGGGATTAGGGCTGGAAAGAATTCATGTGGGGATAATGGCAAAGCTGTTAGATTAGGGCTAGAGACTCAAGTTCAAGTCAAACTCAGCAACGGAAGCTCACTGGCTGACTTTGGGTCTGTTGCTCTCTCGCAATCCAAGTCACCCCATAGAGCTGTTATTGTAGAAGAGGAGAATTCAACACAAAAATAGTTTGTCATAAAAGCAACTGCCTGCAAAGGCTTCTGGATTGGGGCTGAAAGGCAAAAGCGGAAGCAGTATGTTCTGTCCCAAATTTGGGTAGACCAGGTTGCCCTGACAAGAAACTTAGAAGAGGAGAAATGTATACTAATTTGAGTCTGGAGAGGAAAAAACAACAGGATACAAATATGTCAAGAATGAAAGATTGATTGATTGGCTGATTGATTGAATAATAAATGACTTCACACCTCCAAAAATGTTTACTAAAATATGTAGGAGAATGTCAGCTAAGAGTCTGGGGAAGGGGGATGATGGGAAGAAGCTGACTGAGCAGAGTCAGCTGCTTCCTTGGATTTCAGCATCTGCCCTCCACTACTTCAGAAGACAATCTTTTGTTCTGCAGTTCCAGGGGACAGTTTATTGCTCTTCCCATTAAGGGAGGTCAAAGAAAGGCAAAAAGCGCAGCTATATCAGCAAGGTTGACTGTAATGATCTCAGTTTGAGTTCCAGGTCTTCTTGTTGCACGCTTCACCAGTTCACGCTATAAAGTTTTCGACAACACAGATTCCCAGGTGGAAGTAGCCACAAGGCGACTTCCATGTCTTTCTGCGTTCTGAGCACCCATCTTGCTGGATGAAAACTCTAGAACTAGAGGAAATCTTGCCTCTATCATTCTCACAGCATGCACACAGCAGGGCAGACATAAAGGAGTTTAATATATTATAGAGGGAGGGCCAGGAAAAACTGCTTTCTCCTCTCCACTACTTTTGGTTTCCTTTCACATAGGAAACTTGCTTCACGCAGAAGCAAGAAATGAATGAAACCAAAATGGAAGCAGTTTGGGTTTACTGTTGCACATAATCATGGGTGAGATTGAAAAATGTTAGCAACCAGTTCTCTGCTCGGTTGCTAGGTGGGTGTGGCCATGGTGGGCATGGCCTACTCGGCCTCCTGCACCATGGCGGGGGGGAGGTGTTTTTGCCCTCCCCAGGTTCCGGAGGTTTTCCTTGAGCCTCCAGGAGGGCAAAAATGGCTTCCCGGAAGTCCAAAAATGGGCTTGTTTACATCCTATGAGGGGCTCCTGAGCCCCTAAACAAGCCAGTTTTCAGACTTCTGGTACTTCCAGGAGGCCCATTTTTCGCCCCCCCCCCAGAGCCTTTGCGCAGGCCCTGCACTTACCTGGCATGATGAACGGGCCGCATGGGGACTCCTGGGAGGGGAGGGGTGGGCCAGCCAGTCCTTACAACTTCTGCCCCCCCCCCAACCGGTGCAAACCGACTGAATTTCACCCCGCAACATAATAGAAAAGAGCATTGGGTCTTTCCTTTTATGGCATTGCTGGCCCTGAATTCCTCCCTCTGTTGTTTCCCTGTAGCAATGTATCAAACGTGCCTTAATACCTTTGATCTTGTCTTGAAACGATTCCAATTATAGAAATAATACACATGTTCTTGGGGGGGGGGGTTGAGTGAGCAAGTGACTGACCAACAACTCACTTCCAAGAGGGGAATTATGGGTTGTGTATGAATAAAAGTTGCATCTTTGACATGTTAGCATGTGTCCTGTCTGATAGTCTCCCAGCATGCAGCCCAAGAATCCTGGCAGGTAGGTAGAAACCTGATTTTATTATGAAGCTGTCTGATTAATCCCAAGCCCTGGAAGTGGATGGCAAGGGATCCTCAAAAGGCATTCAGGAGAGGAAAATTGATGGACCTTCCCCTGTTCGCAGCCTTGCAGGGACACAGTAAGTGCATGCTAATTGCAGAGTTGTGGGCATTAAAACCCACAGCTGTGTTTGAAGCACAAGGCAGACAGTTTGTGGCACCTGCTTTCAATACAGAGCTGCTTTGAAACCGTGTCCTTCACTGGTGAGGGGGTGGGTGGGGAGAGAAGGTTATCGAAAGAAGAATCCAAGAGGTATCCACAGTTAGTTCTTCCTCTCTGTAGCCAGTTTTTGTCAGGATCTCTCTGGCTTCAGGCGAGAAGGATGGCTATAAAATGACCCTTTTTTGCCTGCTGACCTGATCTGGTTGCCTTGGGGATGGCATTGCAGAGAGCAATTTGTTAAATGGAACTTTGGAACATGATCTAATAGGGCAGATGCAGGAACAGATCACATACAAAAAAAATATATGAGAGTATCTTGGAAAACCTCCTTTTCCTGAAACTGCCTGCTTCCTGCATCAAATGAGAAGATGCTAGCTACCACACTACAAAAGAAAGGGAAGCTGGACACATGATCCGTAGCTCCAGCACCAAAGGAGATTCATGGCCAGAGAGCAGCTGGAAGTAAAGCAAATGTCCAACCTGTTTCAACCTAAGGTTGGAGGCACAAATCCAGTTTGAATTTTGGCTTCAGAACAGTGCAAAGGTCCAAGAGAGTCAATCCAGGGCCTGCCCAATTATCTCATTGCCATGAAGGCTGGGGTAGACTCAATGCAGCTGGTATTTTCACTTGTGGAATCTACCCAAGAGGCCCTGGTAATAGGGCATTTGTGAGTTGCAACTCAAGGAAAGTGGCAATTGCATATGGACAGCACATATTTTGAATTTCCTTTTGTAGCTGTGTATAATAAGTACTCTGGATGCAGATGCTTGTTTTGGTACCTGTGCAAAACCTTAACCTTGAATGTTGATTGGGGAAAGTGGGGGTGGGGTGCCCTTTCCTGAAACAACGTCCCCGGAGTGGTATTCAGCAGGTTCTGACCAATTCTGGAGAACTGGTAGCGGAAAGTTTGAGTAATTCAGAGAAGCAGTAAATACCATCTCTGACTGGCCCCGCCCACATCTATTCTCTGCCTCCCGAATCTCAGCTGATCGGGAGGAAATGGAGATTTTGCAGTATCCTTCCCCTAGAGTGGGGAGGATTTAACAGTATCTTTCCCCTGCCACACCCACCAAGCCACACCCACCAAGTCACGCCCACAGAACTGGTAGTAAAAAAAAATTGAATCCCACCACTGAATGTCTTGTATTCGCAGAAGAATTTTATACAAGAATTGGTGCCCAAGGATGTTGCATAGCAACACATTCTGAAAATGGTGGCCTCAGGGGGTTAGCTGGACCACCAAGGCATAATCCCTTAACCTAATTCACCAGGGGAAAACAGAGCTTTAGTGGCAAATATAGTGAAAACATATGTTTTTGGTGCTTTGAATCAGTCTTTTTACTCCCAGCAACTGCCTGGTTTTCTTAGTGAGATTTCAGGGGGTTGGACTAGAAGACTTCCAAGGTCTCTTCCAACACTATTGTTCTGTGTTCTAAGTGGTTTGTCCTTGTTTACTTCCTAGGGCTGAGAGAAAGCAATTGGCCCGGTTGGTTTTGTGCCTACAGCGGGACTAAACAGTCTTCCTGTCTCTAGCCCACTGCTTTAACCACTATGTCAAACTAGCTAGTCTAATCAAACTGGCTATTCCACACAACAAATCCATACTCACATTAGATTTCAATGGGTTGAACAGGAGACTAAGAAGTCCTTTAATGTAAACTCCCAGGATATGAGCCTCGGTGACGCAGTGGTTAGAATGCAGTACTGCAGGCTACTTCTGCTGACTACCGGCTGCCTGTAATTTGGCAGATCAAATCTTACCAGGCTCAAGGTTGACTCAGTGTTCCACCCTTCCGAGGTGGGTAAAATGAGGACCCAGATTGTTGGGGAAAATATGCTGACTCTGTAAACCGCTTAGAGAGGGCTGTAAAAGCACTGTGAAGCAGTATATAAGTCTAAGTGCTATTGCTATATCAATGACATTAAGGTCAAGTGCAGAGAAATTACCATCCTTTGGCATCTATATCCAAAAGCCCCCCCCCACATAAGCACACACACAAACACACAAATAAAACACACACACACACACACACATACATACACCGTATTTCCCAAAAATAAGATAGGGTCTTATTTTCTTTGGATCCCCCAAAATAAGCACTTAGCCTTATTTTCAGGGAGGTCTTATTATTTTTGAGGTGGGGGAGGCGCCGAGCGTGGTCACCTCATGGATGCTGCTGTGTTGCAATATTTTCGGGGAGGGCTTATTTTCAGGGGAAGATAGTGAAGGGACAATCCTCCATATGTATATGCAGATATGGACATTTTGATGAAACTTTCTGATCTGGTGGGTTCAGATCCATCTGGTTCAGCTTGGCATAGACCAGCCAAATCTTTTGCATGCTGTTGAGAACAGAAGGCAGTGGAAGACAAATGTTTTGCCTTTGTCCTCCTCAAGAAGGAGAACAACGTCTATCTTGAGTTATTCCAACTTGTTCCACATCTTGTCCCAGGTGCAGATATACTAGTTCTTGAGTAATCCCCTGAATATTTTATTGCATGTGGCAGCTGATGGGAGATGCGGGGGATTGGGTCAGTAGGAGCTCCACTGTAACAAATACCAGAATGAAGGCCAGCAGAGTGTCCACACCTACTACAAGTGCATCAGGCATGAAATGCTCTTACCTTTGCTGCCGGTTTGGAATCGGGAGCGCACCCGGCGCTTCTGCGCATGCGCAGAGCATCTGTGATGACATCTAAGCAGGTGGGCGGAGCCTCCCTCACCGCCACTACCAGTTTGCCCGAACTGGAGAGAACCAGCAGAATACTACCTCTGAAATGCACCCCACTTCTGGCAACCAGAATCAGTGGAGAACTGGTGTGGTGCAGAAAAGGCACAGGTGGAGGAGCAGAGTAGATTATAGAAGCAAAACCTTCGCTCGCTGCTCCATCAAACTCTGCTCTGCAGCAGTCCTAGTGGCTAATAGAGGAGTTGCAGCAAAGAAATGAGCAGGGTTCTGTGTCGGAAATAGGCACTCCCGGAAAAAAATATGATTGGAAGGTTTTAGCCCCAAAATAACAAACATTCTGAGTGGTGTGTCCCCTCCTCCCACTAAATATAGATGTTACAAGATCCTATGAGATATGACTCACAAGCATTAGGCTTAATACAGTAAGAAAGGGCCTCAGGAACGCTTAACATATTCATATTACACATTTGTTAGATTAAAACAAAATATCCTCAACAATTCCACAGCCAACTTTTCACGTTTTGCTGTCCGGCTTTAGGGGGATAAGCGAGTAGACAGACCGGGTGGCCACAAAAATGGCTCTGAGTATTGAAAGTCGTTTGTGAGTTGCCAGCTCTCAAGTTGCTGTAAGAACATCTCATTGAACTTTGGACATAGGAAAAGTTGTGTTTCCTAAAAGATCCTAGAATTGGATTGATCCGCATCCAGCAGGGCAGCAGGGCAGGCAGGGGAAGCAAATCTGTTGCTGCCCATATGGGAGATTCCTTCCTTTCCCCTCCCAGAAGCCCCAGACTGTGTCTTTCAGTTTTGCAGGTCTCATCCACTTACCTTCCCTACCGGTTCACAAATGTGAGCATGCGTGCGCTCACACACTTCGCTCGCCTGCGCTGCATCTGTGCATGTCCACTGCCTTCTGCACATGCGCAGTGCTTGCACATTACATCAGGGTGAGTGGGCAGAGCCTCCCACAGCCAGTTCACCTGAACTGGAGAGAACCGGCTGAATACCACCTCTGGCTCATCCCACTCTAATGTTCAGTTTTCCATTCCATTTCATTCAGTGATGGGATTCAATTTTTTTACTACCGGTTCTCTGGGCGTGGCATGGCTTGGTGGGCGTGGCTTGGTGGGCCTGGCAGGGGAAAGATACTGTAAAATCCCCATTTCCTCCCAATCAGCTGGGACTCAGGAGGCAGAGAATAGATGGGGGTGGGGCCAGTCAGAGGTGGTATTTACCGGTTCTCTGAACTACTCAAAATTTCCACTACCGGTTCTCCAGAACTGCTCAGAACCTGCTGAATACCACCTCTGATTCCATTCCATTTCATTCCTCCTCCTCCTCCTCCTCCTCCTCCTCCTCCTCCTCCTCCTCCTCCTCCTCCTCCTCCTCCTCCTCCTCCTCCTCCTCCCAGCTCTTGAATGCCTCCTGTGTTTCAAAAGCATCTTCACCAAAACTTAATTGCTGAACTTTCCCAGAAGGAAGCTTGAATGATTGCAAAGGAGAGCATGGCAGGCTCTCTTCTCATTACTAATCAGGCTCAACAGGGTGGGTTGAGGGTGAGCTGCGGCAGAGAGAGGAAAAGAGGCTAAAAAGCCACCGGCGTCAGAGGCAAAGCACAGCAGCTGGGCAGGTGGCAAGGCAATTTTGCAGCGCTCGAGGCACAAAGCCCCAGACGCAGCATGCATACATTTCTCCCAGGCAGTAACAAGATGTATTGCACTTTTAACAAGTTAGACAAGCTGCTCTGGGTCTGCCCAATGTGAGAGTTTCTCAGACATTTTGTGAGATAGGAACAACATGGGTGGGGGGAACGGGATGGGGGGTTCAAATGAACTAGTCCCTGAATCACAGCCATGCTCATCACAACAAATCCAGCTTTTCGCATAGCCCTTGTTGATCCCATCTGATTCTGTTTATTGATTTTGTGAAGTTATAACCTGATCTAGGGCTCATCAGATCAGCAGTTCTGAATGCTGGCACTCATCTCTGGTGTCAGGATTCCAAGTAACACCCCCAACGAAAGAAGACTCTGAGGCTTGAGTTTCCACAAAGTTCCATTTTATTAGATATGTCATATTGGCACATTTGGGAAAACCCGAATCTGAAGGCTTCTAGGTTTTCCCCACCCAAACAAAAGTTCAAATCCCTGTCCAGCACCCACATGTCCATCACATGCCCCAATCAATGCACCATCCAAAACTGGAGATGCCTCCCAGTCACGTCACACCATCACAGCTGCAGGGCAAGGTATCCTTGACACTCTGAGAAAGGAATGTTATTTAGACTATATACCTCCCATACTCCATATAATCTCCCATCCAATTTTCCCACGGCAGAAAATGTGGCAGGCCTGAAGACCGAAATGTGATGGCTTCCAAGTCTGACATCTGGAGGAAGCAATCTTATAAAGCGTCTCTGAGGATATAGAAAGTGCCACTATAATCCTATCCAGCCTGTAGCCAAGCAGAGAGCTTCCCCCACTACCGAGTTAAAGTTTTCTCTATCCATCTTTGATTCAGAAAAAACAACAACCCTATCCTGGTGCATGATTTGCTTTCCCCATTGCTGAGCCCTACCTGCTTCTGTTGACTGTTTCAAGTTATCATAAACATCTGTCTTGCCTCCAAGGTAATGGATGATAAAGCCTAACAGATTGTACATATCTCGAGGCTGCCCTTGGACAATCTTGGAATAAGGAGGTAAACATAGGTTACCGCAAAGGACAACTTAAGGTTATTTGAGTCATAGGCTGGAGAGTTCATGGACGCAACATCTTGGGGAGAGAACGGGGGGGGGAGAGGTTTCTAGGACATGTTTGGGCAGGTAGGGAAAAATGCTGAAGGAAACCAACAGCATTTCAGAAGTTACAAGTTCCTTGAAAAACTAACTTCTGACACACCTCTTTCTAGCAACTGAACAGTGGTGACAGTATCCCATGAAAAATGAGTCTGTGAAATGAACAATTGAAGGCTCAAGTGATGATGTGGGAAAATTAGGATCATCACTTGATGCAGAGTTTCCCAAACTTTGCACACTTGAAGACCTGTGGACTTCAACTCCCAGAATTCCCCAGCTGGCATTGTTGGCTGGGAGATGAAGTCCACACATCTTCAAGTGCCCAAGATAGGGAAACATTGCCTTAATGCAATGCTTGCAAAGATTTTCAGTCTATTCGGTGATTCAAACTTACTAGAGAAGACCACAAAATCAAATTATCATGTCATATGGTCGATGGGTTCTACGAGACATCTAAATCATCTTCCCTTTGTAAAGATGTGCTAAGGAGCTTGGTTTTGAAACCTGCAGAGAACTGTGACTCCTTATAGACATTGCATTTCTCTGAAGTTGTTCTTTCACCAAAGCACATTCCGTCTCTAAAGATGAGATCTGTTCTGTTTCCCATGATTTATATGGAGCTTTTAAATATTATTAACAGAATCATGCTTTGTGAAGAATTCCTTGAAAGACATTAGCTGAACTGATGTGATGACACAAAATCATCACTGGAACAGTTCTGAGAACAAAACCAAGCAGGATGGCTATCCCAGCCTTAATCCAAGTATCAAAGTTCACCCAACAAATTTCGCTTTAAGCTGTTGGTATTCACTTCGCCAAGGTGGAAGGTTGCTTCTGGAACGTTGCGCAGTGGTTAGAGTGCAGTACTACAGGCTACGTCTGCTGATCACCGGCTGCCAACAGTTTGGCAGATCGAATCTTACCAGTCTCAAGGTTGACTCAGCCTTCCATCCTTCCGAGGTGAGTAAAATGAGACCCAGATTGTTGGAGGCAATAGGCTGACTCTGTAAACCGCTTAGAGCACTGAGAAGCGGTATATAAGTCTAAGTGCTATTGTTAAGTGCTATTTCTACATTAAACATAATACTGCAAAGTTGTAGAAATTATCAATTCCTCTTATTGAAGAAGGCCAAAAGGACAAGACTTACATTACGGCATTCATTAAAACCTGCCCTAGAAAGAATGGCACTCAGTCTTTTGGCCATAAAAACTTCTCCTATTCATCCGATAGAAAAAAGAAGCCTTGCTTGGACCTTACAAAGGATCACAAGTAACAAATCTATCTTTTGAGGCAAACAGGCAAATTCTAGCAGGGACATGGCAAAGCAAGTTCTAATATTCACATTTCTTTCTGGAATGTCTTAATAGGTCGAGAACTTTTGGGGGGGTTGGCTTTTTCCTATGACTTTTCACTGACATATTAAGATGCTCGGGACTCTCCTAAGGGAGATGGTGTGCTCATTTTTTTCATCCCCCCCACCCCCAAGATTGTTCCCATCAGAAGCCAACCTCATCAGATTTCCCCCCTTCTCCCCCAACTTCCATCTGGGAGTCTTAAACCTACGCAGGAGCCTCCCTCCCCTCTGCTGCTGACCTCAGCAGAGCTTCTCAAGGAGAGACTCACCCCCATTGGAAAACCTCTAAAATTTGAGTTTGGAGGAGGGAGGGCTCACGAGCGATTGGATATCCAGCTGCCAACAAGATGAATGCTCGTAGTGAAAAATATCAGCCGTGGGAATGAAATCAATTGTTGGCTGCAAGGGCTGGTCTGGACATGAATCCCTAACTCTAGTAATTGGGCTCGACCAGGCCAAACACAAATCAAGTTGTTTTCCCCAGGAACAGTATTACAAATTAACATTCCAAATCCACCTCCATTTTCCAAACCGCCCCGGCCGTTTTATATTGCCTTTTTAAATACACACGTGGGCACATGCACAAAAACCCTATTAAGCCGTTTAAGACAAAAGGACAGTTGTCAGGAAGAAGATTTGTAATCAGTTCACATTTATTAAGTGTTAGACCTCCTGATGTTTCCTCCCCCCTACCCTGCTTCCCTTTCTTCCCACCCCCCCACCCCTTTGCATTTTCATAAAATAGACTGAGACCCAGGGATTCTCCTAGGCCACCTTTTCTAATTAAAATAATTACAAGCTCCTAGCATCACTTTGGGGCATATTTATTCACTTTAAATCTTGAAAGCTGGCTAAAAGGAATCCGGCATTTCAAGCAGGACCGGAACAGTTGCTTCTTGGCTAAGCAGGACGGAATTTTGCCCCCATCAATTACTGGGAAGGAGGACCTTTATGTTATGCTGCTTTTAAAAAGCTGAAAGGGATTTTCTTAGAGGTCTGCCATTCAAAGGAGCACAGAAAACATACAGGGAAAGCAATGTAGAATTTCCTTTTTTTCCCAATGGGGACGTGCATGAAATGATGGCGGCAGACAGGAGCAGAGGGGCAGCAAACTGGTTGGGTTTCCAACCAAAATCCGAGGCCCAGGCAGGCCGTTTGGCAGAGGCAAATAACCAACCAAGAGGAATGGATGACAAGGGCAGAAACCAAAGCTTGGTGTTTATGCCATGGCTGACCCTGGCTGTGCCAAATAGAGCTGGTTTTTCTGCAGATTGCGAAACCACCTTTTATTGCCCTGCTTACAGCGATAGCAATAGCAGTTAGACTTATATACCGCTTCATAGGGCTTTCAGCCCTCTCTAAGCGGTTTTACAGAGTCAGCATATTGCCCCCAACAACAATCCGGGTTCTCATTTTACCCACCTCGGAAGGATGGAAGGCTGAGTCAACCCTGAGCCGGTGAGATTTGAACAGCCGAACTGCAGAACTGCAGTCAGCTGAAGTAGCCTGCAATGCTCCATTTAACCACTGCGCCACCTCGGCTCTTATCTTTTGCTATATTCTTAAGATAAAGATAGAATAGAATAGAATAGAATAGAATAACAGAAGGGACCTTGGAGGTCTTCTAGTCCAATCCCCTGCTTAGGCAGGAAACCCTACACCACTTCAGTCAAATCATTATCCAACATCTTCTTTAAAATGTCCAGTGTTGAAGCATTCAGAACTCAGAACTTCAGGAGGCAAGTTGTTCCACTGGTTAATTGTTCTAATTTCTCCTCAGTTCTGAGTTACTTCTCTCCTTGATTAGTTTCCACCCATTGTTTCTTGTTCTACCTTCAGGTGTCTTGGAGAATAGTTTGACTCTCTCTTCTTCGTGGCAACACCTGAGACATCGGAACACTGTTATCATGTCTCCCCCAGTTCTTCTTTTCATTAAACTAGACATGCCCAGTTCCTGCAACCGTTCTTCATGTTTTAGCCGCCAGTCCCCTAATCATCTTTGTTGCTCTTTTCTGCACTCTTTCTAGAGTCTCCACATCTTTTCTACATCATGGTGACAAAAACTGAATGCAGTATTCCAAGTATGGCCTTACCAAGGCATTATAAAGTAGTATTAATACTTCACATGATCTTGATTCTATCCCTCTGTTTATGCAGCCTAGAACTGTGTTGGCTTTTTTGGCAGCTGCTGCACACTGCTGGCTCATATTTAAATGGTTGTCCACTAGGACTCCAAGATCCCTCTCACAGTTACTTCTATTGAGCAAGGTATCACCTATACTGTATCCTGTGCATTTTTTTAAAGATTCTTTTGCTTGCTGAAACTAAAATGCTATGCACCACAAAACTCCACCAGCATCAAATTTCTGTCACCACTAGTGATCCTACCCTGCCTCAGGCAAGATACCAGGCAATGATGCTGTCCTTGTTTATGGTGCATTAAGGACAGGGATTAGTAGATACCTGTAGCTAGATTTCCTTACCCTGGCCCCACTAAAACAGTGAGGAAATATCTACTATTTCTTCTCTTTAATGTTAGATTGGGTTGAAGGATTTTGATAGACCAGCAGATTTCGCCAACCGCCAAAATTCGATGTGGCTTTGCAAAGATGTGTTTCGCTCAAACCAAGTACCTCAGCTGTTATTAGCTGATGATGTGGCTCCTCTGGACACAGATCTCCTTACTATTAAGTCCATGTTTAAAAAGAGCTTTAACAACAGCAGGGAGGCTTGTCCTGGGAGAAACTGCCCTGTGAAATAGAAGTAAAGAGAACTGCTATTCCAAGCAACACACCTTTCATCATTCTTTTCTGAGCAGCTGCTGTCCTGATCCAGGTCTCTTAGCAGTAGACAGGCAGAGCCCTGATATTGGGGGATTGCTCAGGGGCACCCTGTCAATCTGAAAGAACCAGAGTCCCATAGAATAGGTGGGACTTGGAAGAGAGTGTTGGGAGAAATGTCTTTCTGGGTTCAGTTCCAAGTGGGGAAAAAGACACTGGAGACATGGAGGCTGCTTGGAATGATGGTTTAATGGTGGACAGGATCCCATGGCTTGAGCTCCTGAACAGAAAAAGGAATTACATGCTTCCAATGTTGGGTGAAGAAGAAGAAAAAGGGGAAAGGGCTTGTTGAGAGTTCCTGGGTTTTTTATACTCTCTGTTCAGCCCCACCTCTCTGTTTCCTGTTCCTGTGTAAGAAATGTATTCTGATTTATTGTCAGACTCCCAGGGTTGGAGGATCTTAGCTAACTTTATAGGTTGTGTGCCTTTTGAGTCCCAACCTTGTTTGAGTTCCCAGATGCCCAGATAGGTAAAGGGCTAATACTATCATGCCTTAATCCCATCATCCTGGAGCTGAAGGTAGTCCCATCATCCTGGAGCTTTGTTATGTAGAATAGACAGGCTCAAGTATTTTAATGGCCCATTGACAAAGGTGGGGGCTATTAAGAGTGAGTCTGTTTCCTACCTAAAACACGTTTCTCCATTTCTTACCCAGGGAAATATAATATTCTGCTTTTTTCCAATATTTCACAGGATATTTCATTTTTCTAGGAGAGGGGTGGGTTTTAACTTCCTACAACAGGAACCAGAGAAGAGGGGATATGCCTGCATCAGGCTTAAGTGGTCAACAGGTGCTGGGTAGAGTTCAGCACTTGTGGTCACCTGAGTGACAGAACGTTGGTAAAATTTGCAAGATGCCTGATGGTGGTAAGAGGGGTGGGGGAAAAAAACCCTCTTCTTGAACATTCATACAGCTAAGAATGACTTAAACTGCTTCGGGGATGAAAGGAAGTAGCACCATTAGGACATAGTTGAAAAAAAATGTGGTTGCCAGGGTGCATTTGTGCCATAATTAGGTGCATGTGAGGAATGCTCATGGGGTGTCCAATCAGCTGGGATATACATAACTACAGATCCTGATTTTATTCCTAAGTAGAACATTTCGGTCTCTAAAAGGGTGAAGCAGAGGGCGAAGAGGAAAGAAAATAAGAGCATGGAATCCACTTGCACCATTATCCGTAAAATCCTTCGCCAACTACTTATATCTGGCACCCCCCAGCTGTTCTTACCATTTGACCTACATGTACCATGAGCCTGCTACAATGGAGGACAGCATTTTGGAAATGCCCTTCACTTTTTCTTCCTTGCTGCAGCATCCGTCTAGCTGCCCTCTTAATTCCCTAACCCCAGAGAGCCGCTACAGCATCAGAAGGAAATTAAATGGCAACCGCCAGCTGATTACAATGGTCCAGCTAATCATTGCTACCAGGAGGGCTGGTCAGGAGCCCCCCAGAAACCTATTTGCCCAGAGCTATCTCTAGCTTTTGGCATTGAGGATCACCTCTTTGATATGCAATGCTTCTCCTTCAGATCACTTCATACCATATCACATTTTCTATGTGATTGACACAATCCTCAATGGCTCAGATAACAGATTCCACTAAGCTCAAGGTGGCTTTTGGCTTATTGTTATTGTAATAAATTTAGGTTAATGTACCAGGGTTAATGGCTGAGCATCTTATGATGTCCCAAGCATTCAGTTAGTCGCAATTAAACAAGCCATGGCTTAACGTAAAGTATGAATCTATAAGTTGCTGTAAATTTGTCTCAGTGGTAAACTATTGGAGGCAATATAATGAACTTTCCATTTGTAGATTTCAGACTCCATAAATGATCGACTGAATTCACACATAATTTTAGCCTATATTTCAATTATGGTGTAGTCAATCAATCATGTGAAGCAAACCATCATGTACCAGTGTGTGTCAAACACATCTTTGTCAATGGACTGAGGAATAGGCATGCATGAATTCACATTTGGCAACCACAACCAAACACTGTATGCTTAAATCTTGGCATGAGGAACTTCCTAAATCCATGTTTTTCAGGTGAGCTACACACAATTAGAAATTGTATGGGCTTGAGACATGAAAAATAGTCTTTACTAGTACCTCAGAGAGGTGTCTACATCCCTGCAGGTTCTATAATCCAGCTTTCTTGTTTTGAATTCTTGGTCCGTGCCAATTTTGGATAAACCTCAACTTGTAAAGTCCAAGAATGTACCTCATCTTATATTTTCCAGAAGCTACTGGAGCCAAATATTGATACTCATAATTAACAGGAAAATATTAAGCATTAAGCATCTCACTTCCAGTTCTAATAAAAGGTTTTGTAGGGGCATGGAAGTCCTTTTCCAAACTCCATAGCCAGGAAGAATATCAGTGAGCGGAAAGATAGGAATGGGGTTAGAGTGACATATAGGAGACACTCCAAAATCCATTTCCCTTTAATAGTTGGCTAGAAGAGAGAATTATTAGATGGGCTTATCTAAAAATGAAAACATTGTTTGTGTAGTTAATATTTCAGAATGAGGATATATTCATATAAGGTTTTTATTGTAAAATAATCTTGCTCCATCCATGACCTTTTAGAAAAATCCGGACGGAATCATAGAGTTAGAAGTTGAGGAACCCAAATCAAAGAGTCACAGACAGAGAGATGGCTGGTTGGCCTCTTCTAGAAGCCAGTTAATGAAGCCCCCTACCCTCAACCACTCTGGCTAATTGGTTCTACCATCAAACTCTTAGCACTTTCTTCTAACGTTCAATCAAACTGTGCCGTAAATTGATGGTTCTGTTGTGGAACAAGGGAGAAGAGTTCCTGTCTTTCTTCAATGTGGTATCCATTCAGGTATTTGAAGGATGCCATCAAAGAGAGCTCCCGCCCTTAGTCATTTTTTCCTCAAGGCTAAACACACCCAGTTTCTTCAATCTTTCTTTCTTCATAGGCTTTAGTCTCCAGTTCTCTGATCATCTTTCCTTGTCTCTCACTGAACCTGTTCCAATTTCTCTCAATCCTTCTTAAAGTGTAATGCTCAGAATTAGGCACCCAGTACTCAAGATGGTGCCTGATGAAAGCAGAACAGAGCACCATGATTACTTCCTATGATTTGAAAGTTGCACTTCTATTGATGCAGCCTAAAATTGCATTTGTCTTCTTAGCAACCACATCACACTGCTGCTGATATTTAGTTTGCAATTAACCGTTTCAACTTCTCCCATCCTACAGTCATGCCTTTGATTTGTGTTTCCTTGGTTTAACACTTCTGTTATGATCTGCTGCTCTAGACACTTTCCAAATCCCACTGTTGGACTGATTACTTCGTAATTTTCAGAATCTTTTTTTTACCTACTCTCTTTTCCCACTAAATTTCTTCCCAACATTTTTTTCCACAATACAATCAGTGACAAAGAGCTGAAAGTGCTAGAAACTTCTTCAAGGAAGCACCCTAGGATAGGTATTTAATTCATAACCCTCACAGAACTTTATTGTTCGTTTAGTGTATATGGCTTACCTTCTGCTCCTTATATCTGGTTTATTCTCCTGCATGCTGTCTTGTTAAGTGTCTGAACCAGTGGTGGGATTCAATTTTTTAACTACCAGTTCTGTGGGCGTGGCTTGGTGGGCATGGCAGGGGAAGGATACTGCAAAATCCTCATTTCCTCCCAATCAGCTGGGACTCGGGAGGCAGAGAATAGATGGGGGCGGGGCCAGTCAGAGGTGGTATTTACCGGTTCTCCGAACTACTCAAAATGTCTGCTACCAGTTCTCCAGAACTAGTCAGAACCTGCTGAATTCCACCTCTGGTCTGAACTGAAGGCAGTATTGTATAAAGTTAGAAGAGGAAATCATGTTTGAATCGTGAAATTATACCCAGACTAGAGAAATATATATTGATTTAAACCTTGGTGCTAAGTAGGACTTGTTTTTACTATGACTTATAGACCAAATCACAAGTAATGAGTTCACAAACATTAGTACAATGTGTTACACCCACAATGCAAATGAAACGTTGATAATTTGGAACATTTCTCAATCTCCAGAGCACTCTAAAAACATAATTGATCTGATCCATTCTACAGATGTTGCATTCCTTTGTCTACAGCCCTCATCCAGCATGGTGATTAGTCATGTTGGCTTAAGAAATTGGAGGTGGTGCAGTCCAACACAGCTACTGGCTGTTAGAAGCTATCATTTCATTTATTCCCAACTTTACCATAACTGTGATGTATCTCCTATATGGTATGTGCCTTAGATACCTTTAATGGAACAATCCAATTTCTAATTCAAAAGAGATCCTCATTAATGACTTACAACATCCTCTGGAGTTATCCTTCAATAGACAGAACAGGCATTAAATTGCCTCAACAAAGGTGGGCATTGGTAGAACACCCTGTAAATCACACTAGCTGTGAAATGGTCAGAAACTTTCTATAACAGCTAAGATTAAACTGGTTTTACCTCTGTTTATTTCACCTATGTGGCTATTGGGGTTAAATAAATGATGGTGTGTGTTGCTTTACAAGGCTGTGGAATTATTTTATTATAATTCATGTTTTATCAAATGCTTTGCACCAAATGCTAACTTGAGAAAGCATGGAAGCATGAGTAAGTACTCAATTCTTCAAACCATCAGGTAGGCAAATATATTTAAATGCAAATAGTATAATTACCCCAGACTACATTTCTTTCTGTCCTTTTCTCCAAAATTCCATTTGATTTCTTTTAAAGGACTAATAATATATATTTACAATGAAGAGAATTATAGTACAGTCATAAGGCAAATTTTAAATTATTAAATTAAATTATTAATTGTTAAATTATTTAAATTATTAAGATAAACTAATTGCGGTTCACACCTACAACAAACTAAGCAATGGGGACCTCATGGCAAAACAGATAAATCAGTAGACTTGATTGAGGAAAGGTGCAGATTGTAATACCACAGCATTTAAAAATTACAATTTTTGATTTTAATTAGCCATGAAAGCCAGTTGGGTGACTTTGGGCCAGTCACTCTCTCTCAGTCCAACCCAGCTCACAGGCTTGTTTTTGTAGGAGAAATGGGAGAAAGGTCTGTTGGATTATTTGTAAAAATAATAAAGGTGGAAAATAAAGGAAGGAAGGGAGGGAGGGAGGGAGGGAGGAAGGAGGGAGGGAGAAAGGAAGGAAGGAAGGAAGGAAGGAAGGAAGGAAGGAAGGAAGGAAGGAAGGAAGGAAGGAAGGAAGGAAGGAAGGAAGGATTGATTGATTTCAGGTTGTTTTAAACTATAATTCCCAAACTGCAGCCAATACATAACACCAAGTTTGAGTTATTTGCAAGTGATTTCCCATCAAGGTGGCTGCTCTTTAGAATAGTGACATGAACTAAATTTGGTAGCTCCAACATATCAGAACAGTCAATAGTGTCATGGGGAGAGTGTAGCCAAGCCGTAGCAAATAATCATAATGCAGGATGCAAATTACTAGCTGAACCGGCTTTTTCTTAAACCATCACCTACCAATAAAAAAAGAGACCAGGCATAGTACTGTATTAGTGATCTTATCTGCATGAAATAAATCAACTTTGAATGAATAATTTGCCACCACAAAATTAGTTTAATAACTGGAACTGATGCCCGAGAAACCATTTTCCTTCTGTAACCCAAGATTTGAGGAAAAACTAGTGATATTTTCGTAGGATTTATTTTGAATCTCTGCATACGTGTACAACTTTTGCTTCATGTATGGATGGATGAAATAAAGAGGCATGGATACATGTTGATGTCTATGTCTATAATATCTGGATTGTAGAAATCTGGACAATCATTTGATTGGTTGATAGCAAATAAGCATCTCAGATGTTTGTTTTGCTGCTTTCTAACAGCCATGTGGAATTTTGTTGCCCAGATATGTTTCTACCAATCTTCCAGTTTTCCTACTTCATTGAAATTCAGGTTAGGGTGTATCATGCTATATATTTATATGTGTTTATGTGTGTGCTTTATACATATGTGGCTGTATTACAGTACATTTATAAATATTTCAGAACTTATTCTGTGTCTGCTGCTCCACTATACTTCCTGAATTGGCAAAATAATCTCAATGAAAAAGCAGATAAAAATAAAATCAACACAGGAAATAGAATTTCAAAATAGAATCCTTCCAAAAATCAGGCTGAGAAAGAGTGTTCCATCTGGTCTGGCTTTGCCAAGTCAAACACAAAGATAACAGATCCAGGAGCAGATCACGGGTTAAGCCGGATTTCAGCAGTTGAAGATGCATAGTCTTCCATTCAGAATAACAGAGTTGGAAGCTGCTTTGGAGGTCTTCTAATCTTACCAGTGGTGGGATTCAACTAATTTAACAAGCATTTCTCTGCCCTAATGACCAACTGGGTAGGCATGGCTCAGTGGTCATGTGACTGGGTGGACGTAGCCAACTCAATGTCACTCACGTCGATGGGCGCTTCACCTTAGCTATGACAATGTAATAAGGGTTAAACCGAGAGGCAGTTTCTGTAAGCAGGGCAATAAAGATTAGGCTAGAAACAACACCAGAATGTTTCCTTCCTGCCTTCCTTACAGGATTAGCCCTGTAAAGTGGGGGGGGGGGAAACAAAAGGAGATTTCTTCCAACAGCCACCTTTCCGAACTACTTAGAAAGCTAACAACCAGTTCTCCCAATAGGTGCGAACTGGCTGAATCTCACCACCAAGTCTCACCCTCCCCCCACTCAAGCAGGAGACCCTATGCCATTTCAGACAAATGATTCTCCAGTCTCTTTTTAAAAACTGCAGTAGCCACAATTTCTGGAGGCAGCCATTCCACTGATTGTTCTCATGGTAAGGAAATTTCTCCTTAGTTCTAGATTGCTTCTCTGTTTGAACAGTTTCCATCCATTCCTTCTTGTCTTGCCTTCAGGTGCTTTGGAAAATAGCTTGACTCCAGAATACTCCATCCAGAATATGGGAAGATGGAATTCTGGGAGTTGTAATCCACACATTTAAAAATTGCTGAGGTTGAGAAACAGTGGGCTAAGCCATATAAGAACTCAGAGGAACTTTGAACAAGATACCTGGCTAAACCTGTGATAGCCTCTCACCATGTGTTTTTCCCTTTTGCTGCAAGGCTAGAATTAAATAGGGGAAGAGGAAAAAGGTCATGCTCATTCTAAGTGCAACCCCTAAAAATTTGGAGGTCAGCCTTATTAACCTTAATCATAGTGGCAAGACTGATATTCAAAATACCAGGGGACTTTGGTACCATTTTAATTGGCTTACTTTTATTCTGAGAAAGTAACTTATATTAAATATAATTCCTTTTTTATGGGGCAGTCAAACTGCATACTTTCACTTCTCCTTGTTAGTTTCTTAAGGCCTCCACTTCATAAGTCTCCAATTACAGCATTTAAGATTTCCTCGCGGATCATTTTGGGAGGATGTATTCTCATGGCGTTGGTTTTGTCTCTCATTCACAGCCCACCGTGGAGCCATCTTACATTCATACTTAGTAGCTGTATCAGTTTAGAACTGTGTTTCCCTTCTTCCAATACAAATCTTGCCATATAAATAATCTACTACAATGTCTCACTGACAATGTGGTTGGTGGTATGGGCGGTGGGTGGGATCTGTTCAATTTGGATAAACCTGATTGGTATTTTGTGAAGTACCTGTGGAATGTTCATGGGCTGTAGTTTTCTTTTTCTTTAAAAAAAACAGGACTAGTGTATTCTTGATAGATGTGTTTGGGTACACCTGTCTGTTGAAGAGAAGGAAGGGAAAAATTCTCTAGTCATTTCTCTATTTTACCCAAGAGAGCTGAAAGAGTCAAGTGACTAAAGAATTGTATGTGCAAGTGAGCAGACTGTGAAAATTGGCAAAATGCTGCTGGTGGAGCAGGAATTGGCTGAGATCCTTTTAAGTCCCCATCTCCAAATCCTGTGCAAGATTGCTGCTTCCACTTCATGGTAAAGTAGAATAAAATATGGATTAAAAATATAAGAATGAAGGCGTGGCATAACAAGGATAGTTAGAAGCTTGCTTAAAGGAAATGTCATCAGCCTCTAACCACAAGATGTTCTAGCCAACGTCCCCTATGTCAAAAGTCCAAACCACAAGGTTCAGATAAAGTTCGTTAATGACACATAGTCCATACCTGTAACAAAAGGAGAAGTAAGACCCCATCTCCTTATAAGGCTTTCTCCTCAAGGTAACCAATAAGAAATGAGTTAAGTGTTTCCGTGTTACGCTGCCTTTGAGAATATATAACAACGTGTGCTTCGATAATGAAGGTTGTTCAGAACTTGCAGTGTTAGCCATTTCGCTAACTTTCTGAACCTGGCTGCCAAATAAACTTTTCCTGTATCCTGAGAAGTCTAAAGCCTGTCATTTTCTGCAACAATGGTACCTATCTACTTTACTCTATGTTGTGCAGGATAAATATGGAGGATAAAACTACTACAGGACTTGGCTTCCCAAAAACATTATTTTGAGCCAGAGCATTTGGGGACAGACTCGTGGAAAGACAGAGCCACTTCCTCTGTAGGGAGAGATAATGCTAGTCTGTGGTAGTGCTAAACCCATGTCTAAAACAGTCCAATTATTCTAGTCTTATGAAAAGAAGGACTAGGGAAGACATGATGGCAGTGTTCCAATATCTCAAGGGTTGCCACAAAGAAGAGGGAATCAAATTATTCTCCAAAGCACCTGAAGGTAGGACAAAAAGCAATGGGTGGAAACTAATCAAGGAGAGAAGCAACTTAGAACTAAGGAGAAATTTCCTGACAGTGAGAACAATTAATCAGTGGAACAATTTGCCTCCAGAAGTTCTGAATGCTCCAACACTGGACGTTTTTTAAAAAGAGGTTGGATAACCATTTGTCTGAAATGGTAGAGAGTTTCCTGCCTAAGCAGGGGTTTGGACTAGAAGACCTCCAAGGTCCCTTCCAACTCTGTTATTCTATTCTAATAGCCAGACTTCCTTTGAACGCAGAACATTTGCATAGTACCAAAGCAAGTTTTGACAGGGGGCAAAACTGCAGCTCTAGTCATCTGACAAAATCTACCTCCTTTCCAGCCTCAGTCCCATCTCATATTGTTTTCCCAAAATCTGGAGGGGAAACAAACAAACAAACCAGGGGAATCTAGGATTCACTTGTTCTAACGAACCTGTCACATATTACAATTGAAAGAGAGCATCAAGAACCTGGCCATAGGGGCAGCAGCCTAAACCAACATATTTTTCTGCCAACTCACAGCATACTTTTCTTCCAGCATTGTCGCTATGACAGTGCTTTGTTTTGTTTTGTTTTTAAAGAATACAATAGCAGCCTTTAAGGTACCTGTTAAGCTGATCCAGTGCTTGGAGACCAAGATAGACAGAATTCATCTTTTGTTTCCAAAACATGTCTCTCCCTTATAATCCTCTTAATACAAGAGCATAACTGTTGAAAACTAGTTGGCACCTTTATCATTCAACCATAGGGTCTTTACGGAGATAGATTCAGTTGCCAGCTAATGTTCTGATTTGCTGTTTAACAGATTTTAACAGATAAACAGAGTGGGAAGGACCTTGTTGGTCATCTAGTCCAGGATTTTTGAAAGATCTTGGTTCTGAGATGACATTTGCTAGCTCCTTTAGAATTCTGGGATGTAATCCATCAGGTCTTGGTGATTTGTATTCATCAAGATCAGACTATCTTTTTGCTTATTTGAAGTTTTATTTCTAGTCTGTCTTTTACAGATGTTTTTGGTAGGTTGGGATATAGTTTCTTTTTGCATGAAGACCGATGCAAAGAATGAGTTAAGCAGCTCTGCTTTGTTGCCTGTTACTTCCTTGCTGTCTTTTCTCTTTAGTGGACTGACTGTTTCCTTGATTTTTTTCTTAAAGTTTAGAGTCATGACATCAGAATCTTTGGATTCACTGCGCAACGCAATAGCCAGATAAGATGGCTTTCAATTATCCTCTATATTCTAATCTATTATGAGGTTAGTGCTCAAAGGTAAAGGAGGAGGGGCCAGAGAATCTGCTCAATAGCATCCGGAAAGGAAGCTCAGATGATTCTTCTCCAACCATTCTCTCTGGAATAAACTCTTAAGTATTTTTAAAACCCATAATCTTTGGCAAGTGGATAATACATATTAATTAGGCTGATTGTATTGATTTTATTTGGAGTGCTATGTGTAAGAATGCTTCTTTTCTTCCATATTCACGTTTTTCTATAAAATTTTATATCAAAGGCGTCATTGTTTTAAAAAGGAAAATTCTCATTACAGCTATTCCCATATGCAAGATTTCACAATCCCACAGCTTCCCTTTGCAATTTCGGGACTGACAAAAGTTTTGCAAAGTTTGTTGTGTGCACAATTTGTAAATCGCTCTTTCTATTTTCCTGAGCACTGGACAGAAGGGAGAAATACTAACAAGAGTTAAGAAATTCTCTAGACAGACAGACTAGGATATGTCAGAAGGTTCAGACTGACAGATGACAGCCTATTATAATATTGTTTGATTGAAGAACCCTTTGAAGTAGAGGTCTGTGCTACTTTTGTCTCTTCTTCCACACCTTAACACATATCTGCCCATAAAAAGGTGGAGTACAATCAGGGGTGGGTTCCTGCCAGTTCTAACCTCTTCTATAGAAGAGGTTCCACAAATCTACCATGCCATTTAGAACCGGTTCCAGCTCTCTTCCCCCGCCCACCACTCACTGCACCATGCTTGCCCCGCCCACCACTCACTGATTGGCTGGCTCACCAATCGCCCCGCCCACCTCTAAGAGTCTTATCTAAACCTTAAAGTCTTAAAGCTGTCAAGTTTGAACACCCCTGGGTTTTTTTTTCTAAAGGGTTGGGTGCAAGGGTCTTGTAACTTGACAGCTTTAAGACTTGCGTGCTTCAAATGCCAGAGTTTCTGAGCTGATATTTTGGTTGCTAAGCAAGAGCGTTGTTAAATTAGTTTCACCACATTTTACAAGTTGGCCACACCCACCCAGTCACACGACTGCCAAGCCACTCCCACCTTGTCACATGGCCAGCAAGCCATTCCCAAAGCAAGCCACACCTACAGAAGAGGTTCTAAAAAATTTTGAAACCCATCACTGAGTACAATAGTTACAAGTGTCTTAGCACATGGAGAAAGAATTTGCTCTTGCTTGTCCTTGAGTAAATGGACATTTTGGGAATGGATATTCATGCATTTGTTCGTTCATTTTTCAGGATTAAAAATTACAAAAACAAAGAACAGGAAAATAAAATACACACCATGTTGTGAACAAAACCTGGCATTTGTATATTTACATTTACAGCAAATAGCCATTTTATGAATGGATAAATATTTCCATGACAGGCATTTTGTGAGATTGCTCAAAATATGCTCTTAAAAATTCTGAACATCAATAGCAATAGCACTTAGACATATACTGTGCTGGTGCAGTGGTTAGAATGCAGTACTGCAAGCTACTTCTGCTGCCTGCCAGGCTGCCTGCAGTTTGGCAGTTTGAGTCTCACCGGCTCAAGATTGACTCAGCCTTCCATCCTTCCAAGGTGGGTAAAATGAGGACCCAGATTGTGGGGGCAATAGACTGACTCTGTAAACCTCTTAGAGAGGGAGTTCGGCCCGGCCGAACCAGGCCGATCCAGCAACAATCCACCTCTGAGGAAGAGATAGGAAAAACTAAGCAAGCCTGGATCACCACACAACCTTCCCCCACAATAAGTTATCTTTAAAACAGTGCCTGCCAAAATCTGGGTGGTACATCATTGGGTCATCTGAAAGGCCCAAACTATCATTGAATGAACAAAGCTACCTTTCTAGGCCTCATCTTCACATCTCTCTAATCATGGGATGAACATTTCCTAGTCACCTGATCTTCATGGCATTCCTTTTGTTTTATCCCCAACCCATGGCTGTAGCAGCCAAGTTGCCTTTGGCTATTCCAGTTTTAAAGTAGTATTTTCCTCTTCCTTCTTCCAAAATAACATTGCAATGGACCAAGCATACTTCACTGACTATATGGCTGCTGCTGACACAGTAAGATATGGAGTCTGCTCCTACATAAACTTTAGGCAACTGTGTTATCCTTCTTCCTCCTAGTCACTGTTCTCCTTAGCCATTGTTTTTTTTTTTTTTTTTTTTTTTTTGGCTTGGTCTACAGGACAGAGCATAAATCCTATCCTGTACAGATGATCAATTTAAACTGGGAAAATAAGTTGGGTTCTGTAGTTGGTGTGCTGTTGTTGTTAACCATCATTGTGTGCATTAGATGTTTTCTGTTATCTTTATTAACAAGGGATGTTATGCAAGCATACCTTTTACTGTTTTTATCATTTAGGGTAAAAAAAACTATGACATTTTGCTTGATGATGATGATGATGATGATGATGATGATGATGATGATAATGTTCATTCAGTTATGTCCACCACTTGGTGATTCTATAGGCCAGGTTTCTCCTCATCTTCTGATCTTACACTGCTTCTTTGAGTTCTTCTATCTTCTGGTTGGTGTCCTCTTTGAAGATGACCATTCTGCATAGACTTCTACAATTTTATAACTATTTATGGGCTACTTCCAAGTTCAGTCAGCTCTGAGGACAGAACTGGATTGCTTAAGAATGGAACTCCATATTCCCACTGTGTGCCTCTTTGCTTCGGCCTGTCAACCAGTCTATTCTGGGTATTGTCAGCACTCTTTCAGTAGAGCACTGTATCTATAGAACCTTCAAAAAGAACCTGAAAAGTAACTGGCATAGACAATTGCCACACCTGTGATCTATTAGTCAGGCAATTTGGCACATAGGTTGTTTATTAATTGTATTTAATGAATTTGCAGCTCACCCATCTCCCAATGACTCTGGGCAGTTCAGGAGTACAACATAAAAAACAAGAATAAACAAGAATAAAATAAAAAGGGCAAAAAAATCAGGCATAAAAATGTTCTAACATCACTCAAAGGGGGGCTTCAGTCACTCTTCTTTGATAAACACATGTTCCATCTATATTGAGTCGAGGTGGCACAGTGGTTAGAGTGCAGTACTCCAGGCTACTTCTGCTCACTGCTGGCTGCCAGGAGTTGCGCAGTTCAAATCTCACCAGGCTCAAGGTTGACTCAGCCTTCCATTCTTCCAAGGTGGGTAAAATGAGGACCCAGATTGTTGGGGGCAATAGGCTGACTCTGTAAACTGCTTAGAGAAGGCTATAAGGCACTGTGAAGCAGTATATAAGTGCTATTGCTATTTACTAAGCCTGCTCCACACCACTCCATGCTAAGTAGGGTGACTGTTGGCTACTTTTTCACCAACTGATGATACTTGGAAGGCAGAGAAACAAAGTTGGGGAAATCCATCAAACACTGTATTTAATTTGTCCATCATTAAAATAGTAAGTGCAATACCAATGATTGGCCTTATCATTGGAGAAACATGGGGATCAGCAATTGGGCAGTAAATTTTATTCCGGCATATTTTTCTGCTAGCTAAAGTACAAGTAGATATATCTTAATATATATTTCTGGCTGAGACAGGCGGAACCAATACAGAATAGTAAGACCCTGAAGATCACACAGTGGAAGATTCCTGATGGACACTTATGATTGGGCAATGTAAAAGAAACAGAACCTCCAAGGTCAAAGGTTCCTTGTTAAAGATCAAGGAGCATTTTTAGAAGAAAGTATGATATAACCCTATTGGGTTGTAGAGGGCCAGGTCAGAATGTCACTTGTTCTATAGTTGACATGGATTCTTCTTAGGTTGACCTTTGCACCTGTCCATCTCTAACTAGCTGGCAGATGCAAGAAATACTCAAGAGCACCAGTTTAGAAGCCAAAAGGGAGATTGGTGGGTGGGGGGAGATAGCACAAACCATAAAACTAAGCTGGAGGACATATTCAGTGGGGAGCAGTGTATTTCAAGAACACTTGGTGCTGCGCCACCAAACTGATGATCAGTTGACCATCTCTCTTTGCCTTTAAGAAAAAATATTGGGCTTCATGTATTTGACCTGCTCACTTTGCACAGCCAATTTATCTAATATCTTCCAATTGCATTGCACTACTACAGAGTAGTAGAACTGGCAGAAACCTACCCCTGGACATGACATACTTGCCCATGTAAAGCACAAACATGTGCTGATCTTGCCCACAAAGCTTTCCTTATCTTGTTCCCATCTGGTGTGAAAAGGGCTTATGAAGTCTTCTGGTAACAAGCTTATAACCACAGCTTTTCCTCTCCCAGGATTTGCTATCCAGAAAAAGATAACATCCCTAATCTGTCCATTCCTCTCTGGGTTTTTTTTCTATCAGTTCCTTCCCATGCTCCCAACATGACAGAGGAAAGCATTTTTCCAGTATTTCATTGGGGAAAGAAGAATGGATATGCTTTTATTACTCCACTTTAACACTATCCTGTGTTTATTGTTACAGGCAGCATTTTCCCTTTTTTCCTTATTGCTACATCCAGAAAAGTGTAAGCATTGCTGAATTGGTTTTTTTTTTTACTTACCTCTCTACATCAATGTATTTATCAGTTTCTAATCTTTTTCTAGCTGTGGTGAAGGATCTGGTTGTCCAACAGCTCTTTCAGGATCTAACTAACTGCATATATTTCGGCTCTAGTGTCTTCCCATGCTGCTACTTTATTTCACACTCTCTTTACCTGGGAGATTCCCAAATGTGATATGGGAGGAATCAGCTTAGAGAATCCCCAGCCAACACCAAAGTAAGACCCTGATGCAAAGCCTCAATGGGCAGATATGATAGCAGTGTTCCAATATCTCAGGGGCTGCCACAAAGAAGAGGGGGTCAAGCTATTCTCCAAAGCACCTGAGGGTAGGACAAGAAGCAAAGGGTGGAAACTAATCAAGGAGAGAAGCAACTTAGAACTAAGGAGAAATTTCCTCACAGTGAGAACAATTAATCAGTGGAACAACTTGTCTCCAGAAGTTGTGAATGCTCCAACACTGGAAGTTTTTAAGAATATGTTGAATAACCATTTGTGTGAAGTGGTATAAGGTTTCCTGCCTAGGCAGGGGGTTGGACTAGATGACCTCAAAGGTACCTTCCAATTCTGTTATTTCATTCCATTCCATTCCATTCTATTCTAGATAGTTTCCCCATTGACTAATGATGCACCAAAAGGGTAGCAATAAAAGAGGGGTGGGGATGAATAAGTTACTTCTCAACAAGGAGTGAGATATTTACCAACCATTTGACACTGATTCAGAATAGATGCTCTAGAACAGGCCAGCCCAACAGGGAAGTGGCCACACCAGTCAGTTGCAATATTGTAGGCTACAAAGAAATATCTGGTGCACCAATCAGATATCAGGAGGTGCCCAGTTGTAAAGCAACAGCAAATACAACAACTTTTTAAAAAAATACTGATGAGTGGTACAAGAGTGCTTGGCCAGCTTCATATTGTACAGGCCTACTCTAGAAGTAGAAGGGTTCAGTGGCTAAGACACTGAGCTTGTCTATCAGAAAGGTCGGCAGTTTGGCGGTTCGAATTCCTAGCGACGCCTAATGGAGTGAGCTCCTGTTACTTGTCCCAGTTTCTGCCAATCTAGCAGTTCAAAAGCATGTAAAAATGCAAGTAGAAAAATAGGAACTACCTTTGGTGGGAAGGAAACAGCATTCCATGCATCTTTGGCATTTAGTCATGCCGGCCACATGACCACAGAGACTCTTTGGACAGTGCTGGCTCTTCAGCTTTGAAACAGAGATGAGCACCACCCCCTAGAGTCAGGAATGACTAGCACATATGTGCAAAGGGAACCTCTACCTTTTACTTTAGGCTAGAAATTGGCAATGGACACAACAAAAGCTGTTGGGTTACAAAAGCCCAGAAAAAGGGGCACCAATTCCACTCCACCTCTCTAAATTCCAAGATGGCAGGAACAATTGGGTTATTGTATATTTTATTCATTAAACATGAAACTCAGTCAAGTGAACATTTAAAGATGTGTCGCAAATACCAATGACTGGTGCTAATGGTTGATACGGGTTGCTGCCAACGTCCTAGGTATCAACCAAGTATCTCCTTAAAATATATGATGTTCCTAGTAGCACAGTTTTTTGCAGTTCTGCTGGTGTTATTGCAGGAAGCTGCAATTTGTTGATGT
Organism: Thamnophis sirtalis; assembly: GCF_051295495.1. NCBI lineage: Eukaryota > Metazoa > Chordata > Lepidosauria > Squamata > Natricidae > Thamnophis > Thamnophis sirtalis. Next base: position 133,764,799 of record NW_028261383.1, read on the forward strand.
ATCTTATAAAATTCTTGGACATGGTACTAAGTGCCCCGATGACAATGGGTATCACTGTTACATGTTTCATCCATAATTGTGTAGTTTCGATGGCCAGGTTGCGGTATTTCATGATTTTTTCCAGTTCTTTTTCTTCGACTCTGGCATCTCTTGGTACCTCAATGTCAATACATTGTACATTTCAGTTTTCGACAACTGTGATATCTGGCGTGTTGTGTTCCAAATGACAATCCATTTGTATTCGAAAGTCCCACAAGGTCTTCGCCTTCTCATTTTCGATAACTTTTTCCACTTTATGTTCCCATGACTTTCTGGATGCAGGTAAATCGTATTTTTTACATAATGACCAATGCATTAATTGAGCAACTTGGTCATGTCTAGCTTTGTAATCAGTTTGTGCGATTTTGTTGCAATCACGTATTAAATGTGAAACCGTTTCGAGTTTGTTGTTGCAAAGTCAATAGTTTAGATTGTTGGTGGATTTTTGTATCTTTGCATTCAGGGCATTAATTTGTAATGGATTATTATTTCTTTTATTCATTAAGCATGAAACTCAGTCAAGTGAACATTTAAAGATGTGTCACAAATACCATTGACTGGTATTATTATTATTGGGTAATCTTTGGTGAGATTCACAACCTTTGTGGGCTGGTTAGTAGCTCAACAACTCAAGTCCTAACCAAGGATTTAGGAACTGTTAAGGTAACGTTGGAGGATATAAGCTGTTCCAAGTAGGGTGGTTTTTTGTAGAATCAGAATGTTCTAGTCCGGTAAATTTAGAATTTCCAAATAGCGAGGTAGCCCTTTATTGTTGTTGTTGTTGTTGTTGTTGTTTTGAATGTGTTGGGAATGAATGAGCAGGAACAATGAATAATTGGAATTCTCTGAAGAGTAGAAAAAAATTTCAAGAATGGATGTCACATTGATCCCGTTTTCTTGAGGGTAGCTTTTCCAAGGGTGAAATGCACATAGAGCTGAAGGGGGATGGCAGCAAAGTCAGAGGAGAAAAGCCAACATGTTGCCTTTAAGAAAGGTACACACCCAAGTCAGGTCCCGTCCCCCCCCCCCCAATTTGGCAGAGACTTTGGAATAAATGCAATATTAGCAGGAGAATGATTGGCAACGAGGTGGGCAGGAGATTCAGAGCCAGCATTGTCTTGGGTTCTTTCAAAGATTGGGTGAATAGCATCATCATTCCATTGTGGAGAGCGAGAAAACATGAGATTGTAATTAGAGTTCTGGCATCCTTGAGAAAAATAGGAACATGTATGCCTGATGTAATCAAATTCAGACATGGTTTCTTGCGAACCTGCTCCCGGTTCCCTAAAAATGCTGAGACAGCTGCCTTGGATAACTGTCAGCTTTACTACTCTGCACAGGGAGCAAGGAAGACCAGGAAAACTGCAGATTGAAGCGAAGCGTTTCCAAGCAGGAAGGAAGGCAGTGCTCGGCGCTTCTCATTTGCATGATTTACGGGATGGTAAATCTTGGACGGCTGCAAGTTTCTGGAAGGAAAGCTGGTCCCTCCCTTCCCCACCATACCTAATTTACATATGAACTCAAGGGCCCAGGTGAGTGGTAACCTGGAGCTATGAGGTGATGATGTGTAATGACAGAAAGAAGAAATGCTTGTAGTATCTTGATATTCATACTATGAATCACAACCTGAACGTGTTCTGCCTATTCCCATATGGAGTCTCAATGTTCTTCTAAAGCTATTGCATAAAATCAGAATATTCTGATATCTGCACCACTTTAAAAGATAAGACGTTTCCCGTGTTCTTTTCTTACATACTAAAGAGAGAGAGAGAGAGAGAGAGAGAAACCCTACAGTTCATGAAGCATTCCCCTTTTCTACAAGGCTTACAAGACTTCAAAGTATGGTCCAGCAGCTGCAGGCCATAAATGGATTGACCATTGTTGTGTGCCATGTACTACTGTGTTACATAGAGCCAGTTTGGTATAGAGGTTAAGGCACCAAGCTAGAAACTGGGAGACTATGAACTCTAGTTCCGCCTAAAGTCAGCTGGCTGACCTTGGGTCAGCCTCTCTCTCTCAGCCCTAAGAAGGAGGCAATGGCAGTATAAAAAAAACACCTTCCCAAGAAGACTGCAGGAATTTATCCAGACAGTTGCCAGGTGTAAAAACTAAGTCAAAGAAAATAATACCACCAAAACCTTATAATAGACAGACAGAAGATAGATAGATAGATAGATAGATAGATAGATAGATAGATAGATAGATAGATAGATAGATAGATAGATAGATGATAGATAGATAGATAGATAGATAGATAGACAGACAGATGAGAAAGAAAGAAAGAAAGAAAGAAAGAAAGAAAGAAAGGCAAATAAATGGATAGAAAGATATATCTGTGATCTAGTGCTATATGTACTGTATATCACTAGATCGCAGATCTCCATCTAACTCTGATCCTTCTACTTGGCAGACAGACACCACCTGGGCTCTCAAGCAGAATTTTTTTTATCCATTGGTAGATCCGTCCAACTGGGATAAAGGCATCAAATCTCAGAGCTCATGTCCTGTGCCACCATATTAAAATCCTGGCCCAGCAACATAGCTCTGAGAGCTATACTCCAGGGATGAGCAACCTATGACCCATCAAATGAGGCTGGATTACAACTGTCAGAATCCCTTTCCATTGGCCGTATTAATTGGAGCGACATATTTCAGCAACATCTGGCAAATCTATCAATTCTTCATTCCTACCAAGATCCTTCTCCAGCAATTCCAAATGACAAAATGGCAGCAATAATTAATTGACTGAGAATAGAGAATAAACCAATGGGATTGCCCTTGGGGTATTGGAGCACACAAAACATTAGCAATAAGAAGAATCAGATAGCAAACAAATCAGTTTGTTGTTGGTACAAGTGGCGATTTCACAGCAGAAATTTGTGTGTGCATGCATGTTTGAGGGCTCAATCTTTTCTGGAGTGACCTGATTGTGTAACTACTAACGAAGGAGTAGACAAAAGAAGGATGATAATAAATCAAATACAAAGGGTGTGTGTGTGTGGAGAATTTGAATTGAAAAAAGAAAAAAACCTGAGAGGTAAGATAAGATGCACAGGGTCCATGCTAAAATATTTTGGCAAATTCTACTGGTCCATCTGGTTGATATGGTTTCAGTTTTATTTGTGTGCTGTAATAACTGAGAGCACTATATCTAGAGTCCCATCTCCCACTCTTGGTTGGTTATGGAAAAGTTTCCACTATCTATCTTGGAATCTACCATACTTTTCGGAGTATAAGATGCACTTCCCCCTGCCTAAAAGTGGGTGAAAATTGTGGTGCGTCTTATACACCGAAGCCCTGCCCACTCACCGGCCTCCACCCTTCAGCCGTTTTCGGTCTCCACATGTTGCATTTTTGGCCTTCACACACCCCATTTTTGCCCTCCATGCATTGCGTTTTTGGCCAGTTCCAGGTGGCAGGGTTAGGCTGCAGCAAATGGGCCGCACTGAATGGGCCACGCCAGTGGCAAACAGGCCACAACAAATGGGTTGCGGCAAGCGGGTCATGCGAAACGGGCTGTGGCAGCAGCAAACGGACTACAGTGAATGGGCAGTAGCAGCGAATGGATGGCAGAAGCGCTGAACAGGCCACGGAGAACAGGCCAGATAAATACCGGATAGATGTTGAGAGGCAAAGGCAGATTTGTTTCCCCTTGTTTTCCTCCCCAAAAAGTAGGTGTGTTTTATACTCCAGAGCATCTTATACTCTGAAAAATACAGGTAAATTTGTATCAACCTCCTAACTAGGTAAGGAAGAAGATCCTGACCTATACCTGACCCCTTACAGGGGATATAGTCTAAACTCTAATGCAAAGGACATGTTTTGGGATTCCAAGATCTATTTTCTCTTTTTATTAGAAACAGGTGTCCAGTGCAAGGATTTACTTTCAACATTGCAAGTGCAGTTCCTTTCACCCATAACATCTATTCCTGACTCTCCATCCTTTTCATTTTAACATTTTTTATTATTTTTTCCTTCTACAACACCTTACAGTCATTACATCAACATTATTATGTCATCATACCTGTACATGTAAATATTATTTCGCTTCTATGTTTATAAACCTTTACACAGATATATATATATATATATATATATATATATATATATATATATATATATATATATATATATATATATATATATATATATATATATATATATATATATATATATATATATATATGTATTTAGTGTCACAACCTCTGGTATGCCCAAATATGGGAGGAAGCAGACTGCTTCTCTTCTCTGTCTATCGGCTCGTCACAACAGACCATCATGAAAGAAAGCCATTATTTTTACTGTTGCCTTTGTTACATTGGTGTTGCATTTGTGCTGATAAATAAATAAATAAAGGGAGACTAGTGTAGATCTATTTCAAGCTATTTAGCTCTCATCAGCTAGCCATACCCTTACAGGGATTTGAACCTGTGCTGTATTACATATTAAGCAGTTGTGTTAACCACTAAGCCACAAGGTTCTCCTCCTTATCAGCTGAGCCAGGGAAGTAGGTATGTATTTAGTGTCACAAACCCTGGTATGCCCAAATATGGGAGGAAGCAGACTGCTTCTTTTCTCTGTCTATCGGCTCGTTACAAGAGACCATCACGACAGAAAGCCATTATTTTTACTGTTGCCTTTGTTACATTTGTGTTGCAATATATATATATATATGTGTGTGTGTGTGTGTGTGTGTGTGTATGTATAAATAAAATGTTTTTCGGCTTAATTAATTTTATTCTTGTTTTGCAGCCATTTGTACCAATTATTCCATATTTCATAATATTCCGACTCTTCTTTGTCTTTTAATTTTAGTGTTAATTTGTCCATCTCTGCACAATCCAAAATTTTTTGTATCACTAATTTGTCCGAGGGGATATTATTTTATTTCCAGCATTGGGCAAACACTATTCTAGCTGTGGTCAGCAGATGTGTTAATATGTACTTAATTTTCTTTGTATATTTCCCTTTGATTATTCCCAGCAGAAAGAGTTCGGGTTTGTATTTTATTTCTTCTTCTGTAATTTCTTGCACCCATTTCCAAATTTTTGTCCAATATTTTTGAGTTTCCGGGCAGGTCCACCTTAGGTGATAGAAAGTCTCTTGTATTTTTTTTACACTTCCAGCAGGTCAGATTCATGTTTGAGTACATTTTAGCCAATCTCATTGGTGGACTCTCCATCCTTAACCTCCTTAATTAGAGCATCTCATTTGGAAAGGCCTAGTAAGGCCTCGCTCTAATCCGTTCTTTATACTTGAAAATCTAAAAGAGGTGAGATCAGTTTAGGACTCGAATTGGACACCACTTAGAAACCTCCAAATTGAAGGCGAGATTTGAAAGTTTAAAAAATTACAGAATAATGTTTTTTAAACGAATGAATGAGGCTGGTTATAAAATTTCAGTGTCATATAATCTACATTATTTTAAAAATTCAAGTTCAGTGAAGATCGCTTGATGCACCATTGCTGGGTACATTGCCACTATGAAGGCAGCCATTCTACTACTGCCAAATGTTTTCTGATTTATCACTCTGAAGTTCACTGCTTTTTAAAAAAAGATACATTAATTATTCTAACCTAATTGTTGCACAAGATATTTATTTGCGAAGGTCCTCCGGAGTGTTATTTGCAGCTGGCATAAGGTGAATATAAATTTGTAAGAGGAACTGCTTGATTAAACAAAAACTTTTTTGTAAAACCTCAGTTTATTTGATAGTGGAAAATGTAACTCAATTAAGAGCTTGGTGATCCATCTGAATTTATACACAACAGAATAAATTAAACTTACACTGTCTTTTTATTTTTCAACTAAGTCAATATGAAAGTCATTTTAAACCTGTTTTTAATTTGTAGAACCAAATAACAATATTTTGGAGTGAAATTTATTGCCTTTATTTCCATTATTGGTCAAAAAATGGACATATTTGGTTAGGAAGATAACCACCGATTAGTGTATTAACTTGAATCATTATTTCATTGTTGCAAACCAACTATTTGCAACTGCAAGTTTCATATAAAGTCAATTTGGAAGAATGCACAAAAGCTAGGGACATCAAATGAGACATTTTTCATATTGCAGTCTATATCACCGAATGCTTTTATATGTGCAGATCACAAATATGTCTAATATACCATGTGCACATGTGACAAAACACTATATTCTTATGTGGCTCAACATTGCCCCCTAGAGCATCTGGTGAACAGCGGGCATCATGCCAGATGACGTGCATAGGTTAGATCTTATCTTTTGTTCTCCAATAAATATTTGTTTGCCAAGCTCATTTTTAAAATCAGCCCACCTGGCTGGAATGAACGAACACACACACACACACACACACTTGTTAAGAAGTGGTCCAACCACTACATTATTTTCTGATTTGTTGGTTAGCCTGTGACATCACAAAGGGGGGATGTTCCACTATTGGATAAATCAGCATAGTTTATGACTTTTATTGGTCTCAGATTCTCATAAACATGTGACTTTGCTTTCAGTCTGACTGTTCCTAGGGAAAATTGGAGGCCAAAATGCTTCCTAAAATATCTGACTGAAACCTTGACAAAGTATTTGAGCCAATGTGGTAAAACCCAATGCCACTCAAGTAGATGACCTGCTATGGACTTAAGTTAAACAGGCTGCGGATTTTACTTAGAATGCTCCTTTTATGTAAATTATTTTTTTTAATATTTTCTGGTTGTTTTCTCTCTTTTCCAAATAGACTTTTGGTACTGTAATGTACTGCATGATTTCAAGTGTCCTCCTGTTCTTAAGATTTTCACAAGATTTTTGTTAACTTCTGAATGGGCCTTTCACCCATGGAAATGGAAAGTCCCTTCCCATGTTTTTTTTTGGTAAAACTGTGTTGATAAGAAAAGAGGCCCCAAAATTGATTAATTGATTTTGACAATCAAGTAATACTCCCAAATGATAATTATTATTTTTTCTTAGAATTACACCCACACTTTGGCATTGAATCCCACCAACAAATCCATGCCAGGTTTTTAGCTGTACCACAATTAGGGTACAAATCAATGGGGGGGGGGTTCAAAAAAAGTGAAATGGCCCTGTATGATCAAGACCCTGTACTTTTTTCATGAACCTGCAATTTAAATTAAAAGAAAGAGATCAGTGTCTGTTCAAAGCTGCTTGTCTTGTACATTTATCTCAATTGTTCTAAATCAGGCATGTCCAATCTTGGCAGCTTAAAGACTTGTGGACCTCAACTCCCAGAATTCTCCAGCCAGCCATGCTGGCAGAGGAACTCTGGGAGTTGCAGTCCACAACTCTTAAGATTGCCATGGTTGGACACCCCCCTGGTTTAAATGAAATGAGTCAACAGTGCTTTATTTGTGCTTAAGTGCAACACAAACTAAAAGTCTGCTTAATATTCAGGCCAAGTAGGTCACTACGATAATACAATGCATGTAAAAGCAGATATGCAGGCTTTATATATTCCTTCGCTGGGACAATTGGGACAGAGGAAGCAGAGCATGCGAGGTCAGCTTCCCCCCCACCCTCAAATAAATGCAAGTACATCCTTGCCTCCATTCAGCCCAAGAGGCTTAGAATTGCAAGGCTGAAATCCAAGAAGCACAAGTAAGAGGACCAGCAGGTATGTTCTGTTTGTTACCCTGAATGTTTGTTTATGTACCCTTCTTGGCTGCATACCTTACCAGGTTCTGCCTTCATTGTGTGAATTCCTCTTTTTTTTAGCTTCTCCATTCCTGCATTCCAGAGGAACAACTTGCCCCTTGAAGTTGTGGGTCTTCCAACACAGGAGGTTTTAAAGAAGATATTGGTCAACTCTTTGTCTGAAATAGTATAGGGGTCTCCTGCCTGAGCAGGGGATTGGATTAGAAGACCTAAACGTAAAGTGACCAGATTTTAAAATTGGTAAAGCGGGACACCATTGATGGGGGGGGGGCAGACCTTTTTCCATTTCAACGCGCTGCCGCTTCTTCCACGGCCTCCTTCTCCCCCCCCACCTCTTGGAAGTCCAGCCAGCTGCCCGCCAAGCTCTCCGCGGAGACTCACCCAGAGTTTTCACCGCGATCTGCCTGGTGAGGAGAGGGGAGGCGGCAGGTTGATGCAGACCAAATCCACATCCTGGTGCAGCAGGACCTCGTCTATCCGGCTGGTGTAGAAGGGGACGCTCATCTCCTTGGCCAGTTCTTCTGCCTCTTCCTGAGTGCAGCCCCAGAGCGCCTTGATCGCGAAGCCTTCGTCCTTTAGAAGCAGGATGATGACCCATGCGGTCAGGCTGGTGCCAAACACACCCACCCCAGGCAGCATGGTTGTTGCTGCTGCTGCTGCTTCTGCCTGCTTCTCTCCACCCTCACCTTTTTCCTCCCCTTCCTCCTCGCTGCGATCTGGATGCCCGACCAGGCCGGGTCATCCCAAGCGCACACGACCCGGAGCTCCCCGCGCCTATCTACATTGCGCACACGCGCAGGCATTCAAGGAATCTGGCAGTTTTTTTTTAAAAAAAAATCCCGATCAACCCGATCACTCATTTTTTTAAAGGTTCCAGATCCTCTGCAAACGCCCTACTGCATCCGAAGATGCCAATGGCACCCCCTCGCTGGCTCTTCCCACCCAGACGTGCATTGCCCAGGAGCCGCCTGAAGCCTTCCTGCCCACCACCAGCTGCACTGTGGCAGACTCGCCCCGGGCTCATCTTCGGCGGCGGAGCAGAGGCGCAACAGCACCAGCAGCTGGGCAGCCTCCATCAGGCAGATGAAGATTAGAAGCGGGGCGGCTGCTGGGGCTTCAGCTGCTCCTAGCTCCCCCGCTACTTCTTGGCTGCCCTTGGCTGCCCTTGCAATGGAGACGGCCGGGATGCAGTAGGGCATTTGCAGAGGATCTGGAACCTTTAAAAAAAATGAGCGATCGGGTTGATCGGGATTTTTTAAAAAAGAAAAAACACTGGATTCCTTGAATGCCCTTGCGTGTGCACAATGCAGCTAGGCGTGGGGAGCTCCGGGTCATGTGTGCTTGGGATGACCGGCCATCTCCAATGTAAGGGCAGCAAAGGGCAGCCATCAAGTAGCGCGGGAGCTAGGAGCGGCCAAAGACCCAGCAGCCGCCCCGCTTCTAATCTCCATCTGCCCGATGGAGGCTGCCCGGCTGCTGGCACTGCTGCGCCTCTGCTCTGCTGCTGAAGATGAGCCTGGGGCGAGTTGGCTGCGGTGTAGCCGGTGGTGGGCAGGAAGACTTCGGGCGGCTCCTGGGTGGCAGGCGACCAGGCGGGAAGAGCCGGCAAGGGGGTGCCATTGGCATCTTTGGATGCAGTAGGGCGTTTGCAGAGGATCTGGAACCTTTAAAAAAACAAGCAATCGGGTTGATCGGGATTTTTTTTTTTTAAAGATGCCGAATTCCTTGAAGGCTCACGCTTGTGCGCAACGCAGCTAGATGCGGGGAGCTCTGGGTCGTGCGTGCTTGGGATGACCTGGCCATGGAGGGGCAGCGGCAGCAAGCCAGGCGGGCAATCCGCTTGCTGATGAAGACGCACTGGACACGGCAGGGGCCCGCGGCCGGGAGCAGAGCAGCCACTGCTGCAGGCATCAGGTGCTGCTGGGTCCCTGCGGCAGCAGTAGCAGCTGCAGCAGCATTTCCCAGTTGTGACCATGTGCTCTTAGTGTAGCAACCCTGCATTGCTCGTAATCTTGCGGCTCCGCGCGAAAGGGCTGAACGCAGAGGAAAGGAAGGCGCGTCAGGCATCCAGATCACAGCAAGGAGGAGGAGGAGGAAGCGAAGGAAAAAGGTGAGGGTGGAGGGAAAGCAGCCGGGCAGCCTCCATTGGGCAGCGAGGCGAGCTGCGTGCAAGGCCACGAGGCCAGCCCACCCCGCGACTCCACCTAGTGCTTGGCAGCGCGCAGCCTCTGCGCAGCCTCCAGCCCCTCCCGGTGCACAGCCACTAGTCTATATACAAAGATAGACCTGGAAAAATGAGTGAAAATGTTTGCAAGAGGAAGCCACGTGGTGAAGCCAAAAAAGGGGCAGGACACCCTTTCTACAAAAATCAGGACTTTTTAAAAACGCCGTGGGACATGGGACAAATTATTAAAAATCGTGACTGTCCCGCCAAAAGCAGGATGTCTGGTCACCTTACCTAAACGGTCCCTTCCAACTCTGTTATTCTGTAAAAATGTTTCTGTAACCATTTTAAACTAGTCTGCCCTAGCTAGCCATCCCCCTTATGATTATAGTAAAAGCTATCTACAGAACAATTCTCAGCATCCCTGTTTTAAAGTGTATTGCTTTAAATAGTTGTGGATGCTCTAACACTGGAGGTTTTTAAGAAGAGATTGGACAACCATTAGTCTGAAATAGTATAGGGTCTCCTGCTTGAGCAGGGGGTTGGACTAGATGACCTCCAAGGTCCCTTCCAACGGTTACTCCATAGAGAATCCATCCTTCATTAGTTGTGCCTTTCCTCCTTTGTCCCCTGCATAGACACACATCTCTTCTTCTATCCTTGTGCATTAGTTCCTCTGTAAATCCTATGCCTCCTGCCTCTCTTTCCCCTCTCCCTTCATTTCAATTCCTCTCTATGGAAAAAAAAAATCTGCTTCTTTTCTCCCTCACAGGTGCTGCTTGCACAATTGCACAATTATGCAACTCCCCATCAACCCATGAGAGAGGGAAGCTTGTCATAGCATTTAAGTAGTATTCTCCCCTCCCCTCCTTCCCCCACTCCCTGCATCCCAATTCAGTCCAAAGACAGCCTTGAGGCATGTAAAATCTGTTCCACTTCATCACCCATTAACTTGGAGGGGAAGTTAGAAAAATGGGCCTGACTAAGGGTGTGCTTGGGAAGTGTTGAGAGGTGCAGGGATGCCTCTTCCTCCTCTACCACCACCACCACCTCCTTCTCACTCACTAACCAGCCCCCACCACAACCATTTCTCCCCCAATTTTTGCCCTCCACGTCAGCACTCTGTCCCCCCTGCCTTCTTTTTATACACCTATAAAAGTCGTCCTGTTTTTTCAGCCCAGCTCTTGAAGGGACCCAGTATGGGGGCCAGTAATGTTTTCCTCTTATCTTCACTACCAGTTCAGAATCGGGAGCGCGCAAACCTACTGCGCATGCGTAGAACGTCCGTGACGAAGTTTGGGCGGATGGGTGGAGCCTTCCACTGCTGCCACTACAGGTTCGCCTGAACCAGGGCGAACTGGCAGAATCCCACCTCTGATGGGGGCCCACTAGCCGCTTTTCAGGCTTGCAGGATTTGGTTCTTTTGTTGGCCTTCAGATCCACCAATGGGAGTCTGGTGCAAAAGAAAATAAAAGAACAGCTCACATTTAACATTCTAGAATTCTTGGCTCAATAAGCTGTTTTGAAAATCAGAAGGGAGCCCAGTGCCAGCTCCATTTAAAAAAAACGGGGGGCGGGATCCATTCTTCCTTACAAGGGCCCTGCCCTTTTTTCTTTTTTCTTTTCTTTTTCATCTTAGCAGAATAATTTAGGAGGGATCATTTTGTTGTTGCTATTATTAAGTGATGTAAGTGAGAAATGTACTACCAATCATTACCCCATCTACTTTTTACTCATCCCAATAATAGAACACCAAATTACAAAACTCGGCTCTAATGCACTATTTCACACACGGCTGCCTGTGCAGAGATAGGGAGCCTCCATAGCTACCTTACCCAGAGAAGGCAGACAGGAGGACCAGGGAGAGCAGATTAAACAAAGATGGGTTGATGTCTGCTATGGGGATGGGGGGAGGGCAGGGAGACGGATTCTTGCATATTCTTTCCCTCTAGATCCCACTCCAAATCCTACTTAGAACACAGCAATTAGTTACCAACATTTTGAGATCAAATGTTAGTAGTTCTACAGAACGTTGTTGTTGTTAGTTGCGAAGTTGTGTCCGACCCATTGCAACCTCATGGACGTTCCTCCAGGCCTTCCTGTCCTCTACCATCCTCTAGAGTCCATTTAAACTCACTTTGGTGACTCCATCCAGCCACCTCATTCTCTGTCGTCCCCTTCTCCTTTTGCCCTCAATCTTTCTCAGCATTACGCTCTTCTCCAGTGAGTCCTTCCTTCTCATTAGGTGGCCAAAGTATTTGAGTTTCATCTGCAGGATCTGGCCTTCTAAAGAGCAGTCAGGGTTGATCTCCTCTAGGACTGACCGGTTTGATCGTCTTGCAGTCGAAGGGACTCGCAGGAGTCTTCTCCAGCACCATAGTCCAAAGGCCTCAATTCTTTGGCGCTCAGCCTTTTTTATGGTCCATATTTCACAGCCATACATTGCAACTGGGAAAACCATAGCCTTGACTATAGCACTTTTGTTGGCAGGATGATGTCTCTGCTTTCTAGTATGTTCTCTAGATTTACAGAACGTTAAGATGGCTAAAATGATGCAGCACTTTGGGTGAAGTTATGCTTTTTAGGAGCGGAACCAAGGGTGATAAATTTAACTTGAAGGGATCATATAAGCCATTTAAAGGGAGGTGGTTGATTGAGTAATAACAGATCCCACCTCCCCCCACTCAAGTTCCTGGCCTCCCCATGCGCCCTCGGATTTAATGTCTGAGTTTAACTTTTTATGTTTGAACTGTATATGTAACTGTAATCCGGCCAGAGTTACCCTGAGGTAAAATGGCTGGCTAATAAATTTAAACAAGCAAATTAAATAAATAAACCTTAATTCAATATCTTGTGGGCCTGCTATCCAAGCTGAACCAACGCTTCATGATCTACAGATCATTCATTCCTTGCTCCTTCGGCTATATTTAAATTTCAAGGCCAATGCTTTTGTGGGGGGGGAAAAGCTTTTTGTGGAGGTTTCAGTCACGGAGACAGAGGCTATTCAATTCGAAAATGTGCAGGTGAGGATCCTGGGGTGCCCCAGACTTGAAATGTGCTTGAAAATGATTGATAATCTGGGTTGGGTGGCCGCAATTGGCAATAATTTATTTCATCTCCTGCTCTCAGCCCTCAAGGCTAAGAAGATAACCTCGAAACGGGTGAACCTGTTTAAACTTGCCAAAAACCCGAAAACTTTTCTTCACTAATTAAACTGGGGAACAAAATCAGGGTGTTGGGATTACTTCTTTTTCTCGCAATGGGCCTTTTAGTAATACTCACTTGGCAATTTGTGAAATGGGTCACCTGGTTTGTATAAATACCGGGACCACTTCTGGTCAGTTTGACTCAAATGGATCCAGAGGAGAGAAAGGGGCAGCCCCACAGCTGCTAAATGTGTGCAGGGGAGATTATATGGGAAAAGTGTATGGAATAGTTTAAGAGCCTTTTGTCTAATAGACACATTGACCTTTCTCTGCAGACATGTATAACAAAAGGACCCCTCCCCTCCCTGGAGGCCCCTGAATCATCCTTTCTCATTGCTTGGGCTTTAGATGAAAGGTATTTGCATGGAAGACAAAGGCTTCCAGTCAATTGCTTTATTTCACCTACAGAGCAAGAATCAATAGCAATGGACTTCTTTTAGTCAGGTAAGGAATGCCTCCCACTCTTATTTCCCCCTAATTGAAAAAGGGTGTTCCTTTAAAACAAGAAAAGAATGAGAACCAATCGGAAGTAAGGGAAAATTTGGAAAACAAGTCATCTCTTTCAGCTCTAATCTGTTCAACCTCCTGGCCCAAGAATACAATTCTACCCAATCAGCTAAATTTAATCCATTCCTGCCAATTTTTTTTTAAAAAGCTTTCCATAAACCATCACCATTTTAATTGCCTTGTACATCCATAGTCCGGTGGAACCTTATTTAAATACAGTTAATTTTGACATTTGGAAGCGGCTTGTAGAAATACTTTTGACCGAAACCACTGAAATCAAACCAATGTTATTTAACATCTGCACAGATCGGTTTCTTTCCCCCAGTCTAAATTCAGTTCCACACAAGTGAATTCAAATAATCTGAAATAAAACCGAATCCCAAGGACTGTTGTTAAAATATGAGGTGACTCATATTGGGTGGGTGGAAATGATCTGAATGAATAATGCTACAGGACTCAATAACATAAGTCACACGAAAACATTTGTTATTGTGATATCCTGTTTTTATCTGCTCTTTTCATTTTCAGATATTAAATCTTTGGACTTCAAATATTTTGTGGCTGACCAAAGAAATCATTTTGTGACTAACCATAATTCTCATGACAGCTCAAAACTCCCTAATAAGTCTGGCCACTTTCTGAGTCTTTGCTGCAACAATGGAAATCTTCCGATGAAAATCTTCAAAATGAAAATAGCTTCTCCGCGACCAGTAATGTAAACCAAACGTTTGTATTAGATTATCCCAGCCTGGGCCATTATTAGCCTCTTAGAATCTAACAGTGGGAGAAACAGTTTGTGTTCACCAGCCTTTTGAATCAAGTCACTGAAATTTCCAAAGTTAATTGTGATTGGAATGGTCTAATCTTCTGAGGTTTTTCTTTCTTTAATCCATTTTTCCCCACTAGCTTCACGCATAACATTTCTTCTCATTTGGGGCTAAATGGGTTGGAGGACTGTCAGAATCATCTCTGAGCAAAGCCAGTCCCCTTGCTAGCTGAAACAAAACAGCAACTTCAGCCAAGGCACTAGAACAAGATAGAAGTTAATTCGGGTGTGGCCATCTCCAGATGGTATCCTGATTTGTCACCCAATTTTCACTGATTTGAATGGATCCCTCACTGCAACTATGATGGGACTCTGTGCTGCATCTTGACACCCTCATAATCTATAGGAATTTTGCTCTGTTGTGACATGGCGGCTGGCCAGGTGCTAGTCACATACCTTCCCTGCTGGTTTGCAAATATGAGCACACATGCACACTCGCTTCGCTCTCACGCGCCACCTTCACACATGCCACGTGCATAGCCTTCTGTGCATGCGCTTTTGGCAAAAGAAGGCCCTAAATGTGATGCTGTAGAGTGAGGGTGAGTGGGTGGGCCCCCCGTGATTTCTGCTATCGGTTCAGTTGAATCTGTCCCAACCGGTAGAATACCACCTCTGCTGTTGGCACTGCAACATGGGTGCCTGGTTCTCAAGAGCTCTCTGGAGCAATGATTAGAGAGAGGCTGGGTAGGAGAGTGGCTGACTGCAAAGCCAAGAGCATCACTACTGCTACCAGGAAGAGGGAGCAAGAAGAACCATGTGGTACGAAGAAGCAAAAGAAGAATTGGTTTTGCCCTGCAGGAAGTTAGCACCCACCCTTTTCTTAGAAGAATGAAACATCCTAGGAAATATTAAAAAGGCAGAATATTACATTTCCCTGGATAAGAAATGGAGAGACATGTTTTAGGCAGGAAACAGACTCACTCTTAATAGCCCCCACCTTTGTCAACGGGCCATTAAAAGGCCTGAGCCAGTCTATTCTACAATACAAAGATCTCCCCCCTTTAGCTCCAGAATGAAGGGATTAAGGCATGATAGCATTAGCCCTTTACCAGGGGTGGGTTTTTCGCCCCGTTCCAACCGGTTCGGTTGGATGCGTACTAGCATCTGTGCGATGCTCCAGCTGCTCCTGGAGGATCGCGCAGGCGCTGTATGCGTCCTGCGCATGCATGGAAGCGCAGAACTAGTCAAAACCGGGTAAGGAGCGCGGGTGGGCGAGTGGGCCCTTGGCCGTTCCTGGAAGTTACTTACTTCCGGGTTCGCCAACCAACCGGTTCGCAGGGACCGCCGCGAACCGGTTGAAACCCACCCCTGCCCTTTACCCATCTCACCACAGGACACCTGGGAAGAAGCAATGCTCAACCAAACTTGGACTCAAAACACAGCCTAGAGAGTTGCCCCTGCATGGCCCCAGGGATGTCTGACAACCAATCAGAATACAAGTTCAAGTTGAAAGGCCAGAGAGGGCATAAAACCAGGGACTTTCAGCATCTCTCTCTCTCTCTCTCTTTTCTTCTTCACCCAACATCTGGGAGCATATGATCACCTTTTTTCCTAGGACCTCAAACCATGTGGTCCTGTCCACCATTAAAACCATCTTTCCAAGCAGCCTCCATGCTTCCAATGTCTTTTTCCCCACTTGGCACTGAACCTAGAAGGACATTTCTTGCAACAGCCCCTTGCCGCAGATACCAGAGAGTCTTGAAGCAGACAATCTGTCCTCTGCACTCAGTGGTCTCTTTTTGTAGGTCTTCCACAGGATGGAAATTAAAACAATGGAAGTTGCCAGGTTAGGAGTTTTCTGAGGGCAATGAAAAGAGGAAAATTAGAATAAAGGCAAAAGAAAATAAGTAGTGTTTTTGAGTATCTATCTGGTCCATTTGAGTAAAGCAAGATGGGACAGGAAGCCAAGGAAAAATAGTGGTGTTTTTTAAAAAAATATCTGAATTTAATTAATTATGGTCTGCCTGCTGTTCTGAGTCATTACAGTAAGACTTACTTCTGAGTAGGCATATGTTGAAAATCTTGTTGGAAGAGAAAATCAAGAGGGAAAGTGCCATGTGTTTCTTTTCCCTAGCTTGTTCACTCATTATGCTAAGCAATAAGGTGGCTTGTTTGCTTGTAGTTTTTCACACTCTGTGATTCCATCATTAAGGTTTGTTTAAAAATCCATGGTTTAAAAATCTGGCTTAGTGTTATGTATGAACCAGGCCAATTGTTTTCTTTCATTAGAGAAAAGGATAGAGGTGGGATGTGCTGAGGGCAGGGGGGAAATAACTTTCCCCTGGTCTTATTTTTACAATGCCAAACAAAACCAACAATGTGAATAGGGGCAGGAAAGAACTGTGCCTATTGTACTCAGGTCTATAAGCATGGACTTCATGCCTTCAGGTTTTGGCTCTCACCAACAGAGACAATTGATCCATAAAAGTTGCCATCTCTCCTGAAATGAAGGAGACTAAGAACAGAAAAAAACAAATTAATCTTTTTCTTCAGGAGAAAATGTAGAGGTAGGTTTTAAAGCAGCAGATACTGTTCTGGGAATTGTTGGTGTAGGCATTGCAGAACTTAAGGTGTACAAGTGTAGATTGTATACGGATAATCCTCAACGTACAAACCCGAGGTGGGTTCCTACCAGTTCGGCCAAATAGGTAGTAACTCGGCTGGACACATGACTGTACCGGTTTTATCCTGGGCACCGCCATCTTTATTTTCTGTTCTGCACATGTGCAGAACAATCTTCATTGAAAAAAATGTAAAAAAAAATCTTTTTTAATGGTGTGCGCATGCACAGGCCTTTTTAAGTGCAAATGCGCCCGCCTGCAGAGCACTGAACCATAGTAATGCCGGAAGGAACCCACCCCTGGTACAAAAATTTATTTAGTGTCTGTTTAAAGTTACAACAGCACTGAAAAAAGTGACATGACTATTTTTCACATTTACGACCATTGCAGCATCCCTCTAGTCAAAATTTGAATGCTTGGCAACTGGCATGTATTTATGATGGCTGCCGTCTCCCAGGGTCATGTGATCTGACAAGCCAAGTCAATAGGGAAGCCAGATTCACTTAACAACCCTGTTGCTGACTTAACTGCAGTGATTCACTTAACAATTGGTGGGAAGAAATGGTGGGGGGAACTCCCTCAACTGTCTTGCTTAGCAACATAAATGTTGGGCTCAACTGCAGCTGCAAGTCAAGGACTATGTGTTTAGCATGAAGTCTTTGATGTCATATGAATGAGATAGCAATGTTAAAGATATCTTACATCCTACAGTATAGGGCAGTGATGGCGAACCTTTTTCTTATGGTGTGCCAAAATTGCACTTGCGTGTGCCAACACCAATTAAATCCTCCTCACCCACCTGCACCTGCACGTGCAGCCCACCCACCCACAGCGCATGTGCGCATGACCCCTCCCTGGTCTCTGGAGGCTTTTCTGAAGCTTGGAAGGGTGAAAACGGCCTCCCCCGGAAGCCAGAAATGGATCATTTCAGGAAAGCCTTGAGGCGGGGGGGGGGGGGCAAAAAATGGCCCTAACAGACCGTCCGGAAGTTAGGAAACGATCTGTTACCAGCTTCCGGAGGGCCTCTAGGGAGGCTGGGGGGGGCGTTTTTGCCCTCCCCAGGCATCAGCAAAGTCTCCAGAGGCTGGGGAGGGCGAAAAACAGGCCCAACCAGAAATTCAGCTGGCTGGTGTGCGCCGGCATGCCAGCAAATATGGCTCCATGTGCCAGCTGTGCAGCAGTGGGTTCCAGATCCTGTTACAACAGGTATGGTGCAACAGGGCCGGGCATTCACCACATGCACGCATGCAGCACACACATGCACACTTACCGCCTGCAACGCTCCAGCTGCTCGGTGGAGCATTGCGCAAGTGCTGTACGCTCTGTGCGTGTGCCTATAAGCCACAATCAGCTCAAATACAGGTAAGGAGGATGGACGGGTGGAACCTCTGGAGCACCATACTGGAATGCTACCTGGTGCTCCCAGCAGGCACCTGTACGCCCGTACCGGGGCGTACCGGTCGTATCCCACTGCTGCACCTGTGGCAGGCATGCACTAGGTTCGCCATCATAGATATAGGGTAAGGAATGCCAAAAAACGCCCCCCAGTTTTTACTCTTTCTGTGGCATTATACGAGATTCAAGTCAGCAATACAACAAATGGTGCACTTTAGAATGCCCAGATGTAGTAACCCTTATAACCAAAACCAACCAGCTTGACTCTTCTTTCATTGCTCTAGCAACAACTTACTATCAGTCGGTGTACAAATGGCTTGATAGCCATGCTCTGATTATCATCAGACACCATGTATTAGTCAAGAATAAATCCTAAATAACAGCATGGGGGCCTAAATGAAGCAATCAGGCCCAACACACTTCGCTGCCTAAGAAGGAGTAACACGTGGCTTCCCCATGACTAAGGAGATTAATGCTCAATGTCAACCAAGTTGAGATAGGCAGAATATCTTAAGTTCATTACCCTTGGAATTTAAAAAAAGGAACAACTACTTATCTCTGGTCTTTTACAAATATTTAAAATCTGTTGCCTGAGATAGGCCTGCCCTAAGATGGCCTGAAAAATTCTAGACAACCAGAAGTGGGCAACAAAATGTCAGTTTTCCGTAGCTATTTGCTACCATCTAGCGGTAATTTACATATCTGCAGCCAATGCCCTCAGCCTTATCTAAGGTAGTCAACTCTTCTGTTGAATGATCTTCAAAATAACCATGCGTTCCTTAGAGAAACTCTCCTTGCATAATGAAATAGGTAGCCAGAACTTCAGGCCCCAGTCTACTGCAGGAAGTCAGCCTGAGCTGGACATCCACAACATCAGAATATTTAACCTCTGATCCAGTGGTGAAATTCAATTTTTTTTACTACCTGTGGTTCTGTGGGTGTGGCTTGGTGAGTGTGGCAGGGGAAGGATACTGCAAAATCTCCATTCCCATTCCACTTTGGGGCCAGCCAGACGTGGCATTTGCCCATTCTCTGAACTACTCAAAATTTCCGCTACCGGTTCTCCAGAACCTGTCAGAACCTGCTGAATTTCACCCCTGCTCTGATCCCAGCAAAGCAGTTCAGATCCCACCGAGCTCTAAGCAATGCCAGAGTTTTCAAAGAGCTGGCATAAATAGATACAAAGCTGTGTTGTGAGTGTCAGAGAGCAGTATAGAGCACTTACTTGCAGAAAAAGTCTCCATGAACACAGTGGAATAACACATTTATATGAAAGTTAGCCCTTATTGCTAGCCAGTGATGGTTACCGCCGGGGCTAAGAAAAGCTTTAAAGATATGAGTGTGTGTCTTCAAACGTGTTAGCAGCAAGAACTATATCTAAAACATCTTTACTATGTGTTTACAACATGACTGTCCAGTAGCTGTCTTTTAGAACCTTTTCTGCCTCTGAATTCTTGGGCAAAATTTCTTTGTTTCATCTCTGGATTTCTTCCAGTGTTGTCTTTCTCTCCCCAGCTTTTAAAGCTAACTTATTATTGCCAGCAAGGGATTGGGTGGCTCAGTGGCTAAGACGCTGAGCTTGTCGATCACAAAGGTCGGGAGTTTAGCAGTTCAAATCCCTAGCAACACGTAATGGACTGAGCTCCTGTTACTTATCCCAGCTTCTGCCAACCTAGCAGTCCAAAAGCATGTAAAAAAATGCAAGTAGAAAAATAGGAACCACTTTTGGTGGGAAGGTAACAGCGTTCCATTGGCCTTGGGCGTTTAGTCATGCTGCCCACATGATCACGGAGACATCTTCGGACAGCACTGGCTCTTCAGCTTTGAAACGCAGATGAGCACCGCCCCCTAGATTCAGGAACGACTATCACCTATGTGCGATGGGAACCTTTACCTTTACCTTATTATTGCCAGTGGCATGATCTGCAGATTGCTATCTAGCATTTTTCTTAACATTTTGGTGACCTGAGTGATGCCCCTCCCCCTGCACTCCCAGAATAGGACACATAGGAGTAGAGGAAAGACAAGTCATCTGAATGTGAGTGTTGAGATTTGCTGGCCTTTTCAGGATGCTCACACTACAGCTGTTTCATCTGCACCTCCTGCCAAAAGGGGATTTCTCTTTCTTACCAAAATAGGAAAATGGGTAAGGAAAAGCAAGCTGGTGGTTGGAGGAAGAAGTAGTGCAAGTGTAACTTTGGGCCAGTTATCCCCAGCAATAAATATTTCTGATCCCTTCCAGAATGTTTCTGTCCACAGCTGGTAATTATTTTCCCTTGTCTCTCCCACACATTTGGTTCCAAGGTCAACACTGTTAAGCCCTCGCTCCACCCATACCAAACAGAAAACTTTATTACCAGAGGTTGGGGAGCTTTTGTCTCAGTTTATTCCTTGTTTGTTTAAAATTATTGCATTGTCTTTGCAGCTCTGTCTCACCCTGCCCAGCACCATCTGGCATAAGAAAGATCTAAGAATAGCCTTGCAGAATGAGGCCAAGGTCCACCTTAATACAACATTGTTTTGCACAAAAGCCAGTCAGATGCCTCAGAGAGGGTTATAGCAACAAGCAGTGGTGGGATTCAAAACTTTTTACTACCGGTTCTGTGGGCATGGTTTTGTAAGTGTGGTGTGGCTTGGTGGGCATGGCAGGGGAAGGATACTGCAAAAAACCTATTCCTTCCTGATTAGCTGGGATCCGGGAGGCAGAGAATAGATGGGGGCAGGGCCAGTCAGAGGTGGCATTTACCAGTTCTCCAAACTACTCAAAATTTCCGCTACTGGCTCTTCAGGACTGGTCAGAACCCACTGAATACCACCTCTGCAACAAGGCCCAATGAGGCCAAAATGACCACAGATGCATATTGCTTTGATTACAGACTAAAATGAATGGAATCTAAGTTTGATACTTTCATGCATCAAAGATCCCTGTACATGCCACAGTATTATTCTTCTGCATAAATCTAAACTTAGGAATGCAAGATGCCAGACGTGCAAAAACAAGCAAAGTTCTTTCAAAGGTGGGTTTTTTTTAAAAAAAATTAGACATTAAGAATCATAAGACATAAGTTCTTGAAGTTATTGGGCTGAAACAAAATGCTTTGACATTCTGCAGATATGTTATGGACCGCAAGTGGCAGAATTTCCAGCGGACATGTCCCAGCATATCTGGAGGATAGCAAACTGTGAAAGGCTGGGTTAAACTTTCAATATATATTCTCTTACCATAGAAACTGAAACCCCAGATCAGCATACAAGAACAAAGCGGATTCTAAAAAAAGAATACAAGAATCTTCTTCATTTAGTCATGAAAAGCAGAAACAGTTAAACAAGGCTGGTGGAATCTGATCATGTTGTTCTCCTTTGTACTTTGTACTTCCATGCAGCTGGAAATTGCCTAGATAAATAGCCACGGGAAAGGATGCTTAACTGTGCCCGGAAAGTGCTTGAAAGATTGCTTAGATTCTGAAAAAAGTCTTCTTAGGGATGCTTCACAGATGCCTACGTATTATCTGATATCATCTCATCACTCAGTGACTGTCAGATGGTTGGGTAGCTGACTATTTAAAGAAGTGAAGCCAGGTGATATGAAAGCACTTTGGGTCTGAAGTTTGATCTGTGATGCCTGCTTTATATTTGTGGGTCATCACTTCATTTTTCAGTTATTGAGTGATGAATCAGCATGTGTGAACTCATCTTGAGAAAAAGACAGTGTGGGGATCATGGTACTTATCTCACAGTTAGATCACAGATATATTACTTTAGAGGAGGGCTGAGGTCAGCTTACTCTCGTTTACTGATACTTCAACTGCAGATTTCCAAGTAATGGTTTTTCTAGAAAATTCTGTGAGAAGAGAAAAGGATCCAACCACAGTTCCCACAGTTCCTAAGCAGATAGCTGTCGTAAGTTACTAGTAGGAGAAAAATAACTCTCTTCTCCTGTCCATCTCTTGAGTGACTTGGATTTGGAGACGTGTTGCCAGTGATCCAGAGGTAACAGATAGCCATCATGTCTACTATACCCTGATAAATATCCTCCATAAATTTCTCTAATCCCCTTTTAAAGCCATCCCTTCTGGCAATGAATTCCATACTTTAAGTGAAGCATATTTCTTTTGTCTGTTTTGTATCTTCCACCATTCAGATTCTATTATTATGAGGAAAGGACATCTTCTCTACATTCCTTTCATTTACAGTATTTTTAGCAAACCCTGTATGATTTTATGAACTTAAACATATCTTCATTTATTATTTCTTTTATTTGCTCCATAAAATGTACAAACACCATGGCCTTTCCTCAGATAAAAGGTTGTCCATTCTCATAATACTTTTAGTTATTTATTTTTTTAGTAGATTGTTAGGTTTCAGTACCTTTATACTGTCTGGAGCAGTGGTGGGATTCAATTTTTTTTACTACTGGTTCTGTGGGCGTGGCATGGCTTGGTGGGCGTGGCAGAGGAAGGATACTGTAAAATCTCCATTCCCTCCCCACTCCAGGGGAAGGATACTGCAAAATCCCCATTTCCTCCTGATCAGCAGGGACTCGGGAGGCAGAGAATAGATGGGGACGGGGCCAGTCAGAGGTGGTATTTACCGGTTCTCCGGATTACTCAAAATTTTCGCTACCGGTTCTCCAGAACTGCTCAGAACCTGCTGAATACCAACTCTGGTCTGGAGATTGGCCAAACAGAATGGTATATAATACAGGTAGTCCTTGACTTACAACCACAACTGAACCATAAAAATTCAATTGCTAAATGAGACAGTTAAGTGAATTTTGCCCCATTGTACAAACTTTCTTGCCACATTTGATAAGCGAATCACTGTAGTTGTTAAGTTAGTAATATAGCTGTTAAGTGAATCTGGCTTCCCTATTGACTTTGCTTTTCAGAAGTTTGCAAAAGGTGATCACATGACCCCGGGACACAACAACCTTGCTAGTTGCCAAGCATCTGAATTTTGATCATGTGACCTTTGGGATGGCACAACAGTTGCAAATATGAAGTCATAAGTCTTCAAGTTTTTTCAGTGCCACTGTAACTTCAAATGGTCACTAAATGAATGGTTGTAAGTCAAGAACTACCTGTTTACAGCCAACACTTTTATGCACTGTGTTACAATGCATATACTAACATTCACTGGAACAGTTTTTGCTGTTTTAAAACATAAATTAAAGAAAGTTGTAAATCAAAGACTACCTGTAGCCTAAATGGTCACACCTGAAATATGTCTCAAAGCTTTATGATATTCAGCAGATTTATTTTTGATTCTTTCCCTACTGATTCCTACCCACTGTAGAAAGTCAGCACCACCCCTCTCCTAGAAGAATGAAATATTCTAGGAAATATTAAAAAGGCAGAATATTATATTTTCCTGGATGAGAACTGGAGAAACATGTATTTTTTTAGGCAGAAAGCAGACTCACTCTTAATAGTTCCCATCCTTCTCAATAGCCCACAGCAGATGTCAGCACTTAAGAGATAAAGAGATGGCTAGGTCTATTCATAAACAAATACCCTCACCCAAGATCAGTGGTGGGTTGCTAACCAGTTTATTACCGATTTTGCTCGTGCTCGCATGCAATGCTCCTGCACAGGCGGGTGGGCAGAACCTACCACCACCACCACTACCGGTTTAGCAGAATAGGGCCGAACTGGGAGCAACTCGCCTCTGCCCAAGATCCAACAAAGGTAGGATTAGCCCTCAGCCATAATAGGAATTGCCCAAGACCCTCTTCATTACATCATCACCCAGCAAGATTCAACCAAGCCTGGTAGTCAAAGACAACCTACACACTTACCCCTGCATGGCCATATGGGAGTCTGACAACCAATCACCACACCTGCATTACGCAGGAACAGGAAGCTCTAAAGCGGGATCCAAGAGTGGATAAATATCTCTCTCTCTCACCCATGTGCTCATTAACCCAGGACCCAAAAAATCTATGTGATCCTGTCCACCATTAAACCATCTTTCCAAGCAGTCTCCATGTTTCCAGTGTCTTTCTCCCCACTTGGAACTGAACCCAGAAGGACATTTCTTCCAACACCACCAAATTGTTCTTTTTCATAGCCAACATAAAGGCTACATCACCCTGCTGTAGAACAAAAGTCCCTGAACCCTTTAGCTCATCAATCTCTTCAGGAAGTTTCAGATTATAACATTTATTATATGGAAATATTTTAATAAATACGACTTTAAGTAATGGTACTATCTATGGATAACAGCAACATAAAGCCTTGGATAGTCCCCTCGATCTTTGGGGTTCATATCAGAGATGGGTTGAACCGGTAGTGGAAACTGGGACTGGGTCGCTGAACCAGTAGGGATGGCAGGCTGGCCACGCCCCCGAACCGGTTCCCCGGTCGCCCATGCTGTTGCTGGCATGCTTTTTAGACCTTTTTTAATGTTCTGCACATGCGCAGAAGAATTTACAGGCAACTGCATGCACACACATAGCGAACCGGCAGCAACCCACCCCTGGTTCATATTGACCACTTTGGGGAACTCTGATCTAAAATATGCTTCCCAGGGGTCCATGTGGCACATGCCCTTCTTACTTCCTGCAAGGCGGTGATAACATTCTGTCTCCGGTATTTTTTGCTCTAATTGAACTTGCTAATTATGGGCATTCCATCTGTGGATGTATGGTTTTTGTGGTTGGCTTGTTCATTTTTCAATGTGATTGTTTTATTTCTTTTGCTTTGTTGTACACCACCCAGAATCTCATAACAGAGGCAGTGTTTACAAATATTGTAAACGAACCGGCAAATGACTTGCAGTGTTATAGCAGCAAAGATGGGACAGAAGTGAAGGGCAGGTGGGATAAAAATTGCCCGTCTTTTTTGCAGTGAGAAAACTAGGAAGAAAACCTCAATGTGGATGTGTAATGATATTTAAATATTTGTGTAAGTCTCAGGCCCTCAACATGGCATGCATGAATAGCATCTGCTTGCCAACAGCTCCCTTGACACCCACTAGGCTCTTTGTCTTATTTGACTATTTTTTCATGCCTAGAAAACTCTTTTAATTAAAAAATAAATAATTAGGAAGCTGGCAAGTTGCAAACCACTCCATCTTCAATATTATTTTTAGTCGCCAGAAGACCTTGGTTTCTAGGAAAATCCCATGGGCATCTTTAGTAAATAAACTGTAGTGTGTACTTGTAGCCCATGATTTTCTTTGGAAGGATGATGCTCAGAAAAAAAAAGGAGGAAGAGGGAGGGAGTGGGGGAGAGGAAGAGGGGTAAAAGAGGGATCATCTGAAAAAGCAAGAGGGACTACTGATAAATAAGCTGCCCCACTGAGTCTGCAGGAGACCAGTAGAAGGTAGTAAAGGGTATGTTTTTTTGAATGCAAATGCACCTGCAACCAGTGGTCATCTAGAATTTTGCAACTTGGTGCTGACAACAGTAGTCTCCATGCCACCCATTTTGGATCCAGGTAAGAGCAGGACCAGCGCGGAGGCTCCGGGAGGGCGAAAAACAAGCCTCCCAGAGGCTCCAAAAGGCCGGAAATGGGCCCATTTCTGGCCTCCAGGGAGCCTCCGGAGCATGGGGGAGGCTGTTTTCGCCCTCCTGGAGGCTCAAGGAAAGCCTCTGGAGCCTGGAGAGGGTGAAACACGCACACACACACATTTCTGTGGTGCAGGAGGCCGACTAGGCCACTCCCATCATAGCCACACCCGCCCAGCAACCGGGCAGAGAACCCGTTGCTAAAAATTTTGAAGCCCACCCCTGTGCTAAACTAATGTTTCTTCATTGTTCATAAGCACTGTGACAGGCAAACTTAATGAGCAGGCAATTTTTCCTCCCTAACAATCATATGGTTCAATGTCCATAACATGTACTTAGAATTTCCAGCATATTCCAAAAGGTTGCACCCCACCCCAAATTCCTGGATTTCGGAAGGGACACACACACACACACACACACACACACACACGGAAAATGACATTGTAAGATGCTAAAGGGAAGTGTGTCCTACCAGTCCCAAATCCTGAAATTATTAATCCTGAAGTAATAATTGTTATTAAAATCAGTAAGAACCAGGCATCATGGAATAAGGTTCCCTTTCATAATGTGGTAAAAATATCTTCAAATTCTACTCATTTTAATCCCCCAAAAGGTTTTTGGCTACGCCCTCGATAGCCAGCAGAGGTGTGGAAGAAGCCATGGTGCTATTCAACGTTTAAAGGCTTTCAATTATTTTAATCCATTAGAAAGTCACCCCAGAGAATTCCTGTCACCATGAAATATGCGATAAGTGAGACTCTTCTTTGGAGTTATGAAATTATGCTGTTTACCCAGTTTTAAATTTAATTTTAATATCAATTATCTCTGCATCTCAAATGCTTCAGGGAGTCTTATCCCAGAGATAGGAAGCTAATGGTGGCTTCTCAGCACTTTTGTTGGACTGTCAAAATGCTGGGTCAGATTTCACCTCCAACCACCTTCTCTGTCCTGTTCATTTTATTCCTTTAATTCCAAGAGAGGGATATATTAGGTACTCAGAACCATCTGTTTTGCTCATGTCTTGTCTGCCCCTTATGCCAGCTTTTCCCAATCGGTGCCCTTTAAAAGTACTAGTACATCCCAAACCTCTGAAACCCATAATCCGATGTCATCAAGAGCAGTGGGGAAAAGTTCCTGATGGATGGAATAAATCAAGGGAAAAGATCTTTATGTTTTGATAAAACAAAAGGCTTTGAGCATTTCTAAAAGCACTGGGGAGAATTTAGGGGCAAAGTGGACTGCAAATCGAGCAGATCTCCGAAAGTCTAGATCCTATATTTGTCCTCTTCCAGACAAGTGGTTGTCCAGTATCTGCTTAAAAACCTCCAGTGATGGAGCCCTCCCACAACTTTGGAATGTCACTAGTTAATTGTTCTCACAATTAGGAAATTTGTCCTTCAAAATTTCACAGTAAGAAGTTTCTTACTGTTCTCTAAAAGAGTTAGATGTCTCTCTTAGTGTTGATTTGCTCTAGCAGCTAGAGAGAACAGCTAGAGCTAGCTTGGTCTGCTGATGGCGAGGAAGTGCTTATTATCCCTTTGCATATGCATTTCTTTCTTTCAAATTAACTAGAGGAGCACCCTTCAAAGTACTGCCAGCTAGAATGTGTTAATAGCTTTTGGCAACTGATTTCCGGTGACAACAAAAAGCAGCAAATGGTGGCTTGTTTAATATATTGCTGTTGTATATTTTTTATGGCTGAGGGGAAAGTACCATTTGTTGGTCAACTCAAGCCATAAAATATCTTACAAGTGCTAACTGTCAACTTGTCCGAAGTAGGTTTAACCTGCCTGGAGAAAAATGAGCCAAGAATGGTTTAGGATGTTTGTGAAGGAGAGTACCGTAAGTAGATATGGGGGTCAATTAAGCACTTGCCAATATTTTCCTGCATATTTCTACTCGTTTCCCATGTTGTTCATCTTTAAATTCTACCAGAAATTTTGCTGGAGGAAAAGAAACTGAGCATGTCCCCAGGGGGTTGGAGGAGAAAACATTAGCAAGGAAGAGCTACAGATAGATGAAGAGTTAATGCTCACTCCAGGCTATTAGATCTCTCCTGCAAATGTCTCCCTCCCCACTCTCTGATTACCATTATTTGACTCTTAATGTATAGCTTATCATTAGGGAAATGAAATATGGAAAACAAAACTAGATGTATGAATCAAACCTCCGACAAATAGACAAATAGGGTGGAAACAGCCTTCAGACCTTCTAGGACACTCCACGTTCTAATTCAGGAATACCTGTTCGATTTTGGCCACAACACCTGAACTGCTGGGCCTGGATCCAGTAGTCTTGGGATTTCCCCCCAAGTGCATCTAAAACATGGTATGTCACTTCCCCCCACCCTCTCTCTCTCACACACACGCGAACAAAAGAGAAGTAATTGTTTATATATTCATATTTTTTAAATAAAAAATATAGTCCAATCATGTGTGTGATTCCCAGGATCTGCTACATGCTGCTTATCTACAAGCGGTGTTGTCTTTCTGTTGATAGGCCCTTGCAGCCTACCCAAGGCAGCCCTGGATCGTAGGATGCTTTCATTCTTGCAGCAGTTTCAGAGAATGCTCTTCTGTGGCCTTTGCAGCTTCTGAAAACTCTGCAAAAACAAAACCAATTTTCACACAATGCACCAGTGAATGTTGGTGTGTTACCAAAAACTTTGTGGCAAGTCATCTTTGACACTTGTGTCATAGATTCGCCATCATTGCTCTAAGATAAGGTGACCAGATTTTCAGATTGGTAAAGAGGGACACCTTTGACCCGGGGAGGGGCCTTGATTAAAAAAAAATTTACGCAGCACCAAAAATTTTCATACAACGCAAAAATAGTATTGTAATATATTTTTTTATTTCAACATAACTACAATTTACAAATATAAATTGTAACTGTTGCCAAACATTAAAAATTTTGATCACGTGACCATGAGGATGCTGCAACGGTTGCTAAATGTGAAAATGGTCGCTAAGTGTGAAAAATGGTCATCAGTCACTTTTTTCAATGCCATTGTAACTTTGGTCACTATACCACCTTTCTTGCCACAGTTCTTAAGTGAATAACTGCAGCTGATAAGTTAGTAACATAAGTGAATCTGGTTTCCCCATTTGACTTTGTCAAAAGGTGATTATATGACCCCAGGACACTGAAACCATCATAAATACGAATCTGTTGCCAAACATCAAAATTTTGATCACGTGACCATGAGGATGCTGCAACGGTCGCTAAGTATGAAAATGGTTGCTAAGTGTGAAAAATGGTCATCAGTCACTTTTTTCAATGCCACTGTAACTTTGGTCACTATACCACCTTTCTTGCCACAGTTCTTAAGTGAATAACTGTAGCTGGTATTTTGTATTTTGGATAGAATCTTTTTTTAAATAGTCTAAGACAATTTAAAAAAAGAATCCACACAGAATAAATTGAAGTAAAATATTTCAAAGCATTGTGCATGGAATTTTTAAAAATGGTTTCACTTCAATTTATTTTGGATAGAATCTATGAGCCAAGGTGGCGCGGTGGTTAAATGCAGCACTGCAGGCTGACTGCTAGATCAGCAGTTCAGCGGTTCAAATCTCGCCGGCTCAGGGTTGACTCAGCCTTCCATCCTTCCGAGGTGGGTAAAATGAGGACCCGGATTGTTGTTGGGGGCAATATGCTGACTCTGTAAACCGCTTAGAGAGGGCTGAAAGCCCTATGAAGCGGTATATAAGTCTACTGTTATTATATTATTATTATTATCTTTTTTTAAATAGTCTAAGACAATTTAAAAAAATAATCCACACAGAATAAAACTATTTTAAAAAATCCTATGCATAATAAATAAAATATTATTTTAAAATACATTAAAAAAATAAAAGAGAAAAACCCAGCTCACTTACCAGCAGGCATAAGTGAGCACTCCAAGTCAATCCAGAATGATGTAGATGTTAATACAAAGAACTTAGCAAATTAAAATTCACTGGGCTTTCAACATGAAGCCAGAAAATTGGGACTTTTTAAAAACGCCCCGGGACATGGGACAAATTGTTAGAAATCGTGACTGTCCCATTGAAATCGGGACGTCTGGTCACCTTACTCTAAGACTATTCTGCTTGGGGAGCCAAACTACTCAGTTCTTTCAAACCAGGCTACTTGCCTGTAACAATGAGGTGAAAATCCCAACTTGGAGATATGAATAAGGTGACCAGACGTCCCAATTTTGGCGAGACAGTCACGATTTATAACAATTTGTCCCGTGTCCTGGGGTGTTTATAAAAAGTCCCAATTTTCTGGCTTCATGTTGAAAGCCCAGTGGATTTGCTTAAGAAATCCTAACCGGGGCAAGACAAAAGACCATTCCATTGAAGATATTAAAACATTAAAGCAAGAAAACAGACCCTCCCCCGGCCCTTTTATCTCATTTTATAAGAAAAGATGACCCAGTACCATAGAGCTCCAGGAAATACTTGGCTAGAGAAGTCGCGAGTGTTCCTTCCTGGATTTTCTGGAGGGGAGGGGCATGGAGGTTGGAGGTCGGCTCGTGTGGAAAAAATGGTGGCAAAGTTTCTTTGAAAAATATTTCCCTGACTAATTTCACAATTTTAATTTGCTCAGTTCTTTGTATTAACATCTACATCATTCTGGATTGACTTGGAGTTCCTGCCTGCTGGTAAGTGAACTGGGTTTTTTCTTTTATTTTTTTAATGTATTTTAAAATAATATTTTATTTATTGTGCATAGGATTTTTTTAAATAGTTTTATTCTGTGTGGATTCTTTTTTTCTTAGACTATTTAAAAAAAGATTCTATCCAAAATAAATTGAAGTGAAACCATTTTTAAAAATCTATGCACAATACTCTGAAATATATTATGCATAGAATTTTTAAAGATAGTTTTACTTCAATTTATTCTGTGTGGAATAGTTTGAAATGTTTTACTTCAATTTATTCTGTGTGGATTCTTTTTTTAAATTGTCTTAGACTATTTAAAAAAAGATTCTATCCAAAATACAAAATACCAGCTGCAGTTATTCACTTAAGAACTGTGGCAAGAACGGTAGTATAATGACCAAAGTTACAATGGCATTGAAAAAAGTGACTATGACCATTTTTCACACAGCCACCATTTTCACACTTAGCAACCGTTGCAGCATCCTCATGGTCACGCGATCAAAATTTTGATGTTTGGCAACAGATTCGTATTTATGATGGTTTCAGTGTCCTGGGGTCATTTTAATTGCCTTTTGTGACCTTTTGACAAAATCAAATGGGGAAACCAGATTCACTTATGTTACTAACTTATCAGCTGCAGTTATTCATTTAAGAACTGTGACAAGAAAGGTGGTATAGTGACCAAAGTTACAATGGCATTGAAAAAAGTGACCGATGACCATTTTTTACACTTAGCAACCATTTTCACACTTAGCGACTGCTGCAGCATCCTCATGGTCATGTGATCAAAATTTTGATGTTTGGCAACAGTTACAATTTATATTTGTAAATTGTAGTTATGTTGAAATAAAAAAAAATATTACAATACTATTTTTGCGTTGTATGAAAATTTTTGTTGCTCCGCATAAAAATTTTAATCAAGCCCCCCCCCCCCCCCCCCCCCGGTCAAAGGTGTCCCTCTTTACCAATCTGAAAATCTGGTCACTTTAGATATGAACCATCCTGAAGAACAGATCTCTGGAGATAGAAATGGGGGAGAGGAGATTGCAGGATGAAACAGGAGAGAAACAGCTCTTCCTTGCTTCAGGTTGCAATCTTCAGCCGTTTTTCAGATGTTCAGCTGTTTGTTCAGCCCCTGTTGAACATCGGCTTACCAGGAAAATTCTAAACCCTAAATGCTTTTTTTAAAAAACAACAACAAAGAAGCATCATATGTATGTGTGACAGACCCTGAGAAGTGAAATAGAAGAGAGCTTTCCCACTCTCTGAAGCACAGCGCTCAGCAGAGTCACTTTTAAACATGGCTTCAATGTTTTCCTGAAAGAGTGGTAAACCCACATTCAAAAGCAATCTGAATATGAATGCATCCTTCTTTCAGAAGAGCACTATACTACCCTTGTTTAAAATTAGTCTTCCAAACAGCTGAGAGGCACTGGTTGGGGTGGGGGGCAGACCCCCCCCAGAAGAGAAGCAGGTCGCTCTTTCTTCCCCCTGCATCCACACACACTCCCATATCTGCCAGCTGTTTTCTAGATGGCATGACAGATCTTGATAGACTGGCTTCCCCCAATTCCATTGCATCAGAGCTTTGGTGGGTAAAATGTGGGTAAAAAAGTCCATTTCTCCCTTCTCCCACTACCTCTCCTAGCTGTGTTTGGGCAGTCATGGGCCCGGCCTTCACCAGCAGTGCCTCTTCTGTTTTCCCAGGCAGTTTTCACCATCCCCCAAATCAGCTGCCTCAACATCACATCTTGACAAATGGATCCAGCTATCTTTCAAAACTCATTTCCTCTCCAGACCACATTAAAGAGCCTGATTGGTAGGCATTTCCTGCTGGCTGGTGATCACGGGGGAAGAGAGAGAAAAATAAAGCCGGTGGAATCCATCCACCCCCTTTTCTTAATTTGACCTGTACAGAATGAATAGAATACTTCCATTTGGTTATCACAACCACAGGATAGAGATTGGCAATTGGGGTGGGAGCAGCATATTTTATGCCAGTATCGTTTTTCTGCCACTTCAAGGATGGGCAAGTAACACTTTTAATTTGGTTGTAGGGAGTAAGCAAGCCAATGGTCCCCCTCCCCTGTGCAAGACAAGGTCACTTGTGCAGACATAATTATTGCCCATCTGGAAGAAATAAGAAAGCCCTTATTCCCCATTCCAGGCAAAAGGGAAATAAAACATTTCACCTGCTCTCTTTCTATGGTTCATCTCCTGATTTCTCTTCATCTGCATTTCTCTGCCGATATGTAGGGGGAGGGCTTCCAGCAATTACTATAAGGGAGAAGTGCAAAGCCCATAGAGCCCCCTTTCTATCAGAAGAACCTGAAACAGAAGTTTATTTAGCTAATTCAATTATTTTTAATCCTACTTTTATTCTTTCTATAAATAACTCAAGGTGATACACATACCTTACTCTTTTCTCCTCCTATTTTCCAAAACAAGCTTATTTGGTGAATTGGGCTGAAAGAGTGATTTGCAAATGTGGAAGCAGACACTTGAAAGCTCTCTCTCTCTCTCTCTCTCTCCCTCCCTCCCTCCCTCCCTCCCTCCCTCCCTCCCTCCCTCCATCCATCCATCCATCCATCCATCCATCCATCTATATCTATCTATCTATCTATCTATCTATCTATCTATCTATCTATCTATATATATATATATATATATATATATATATATATATATATATATCTTTTTTCTTTCTCTCCCTCTCCCTCCCTCTCTCTCTCTCTCTCTCTCTCTATCTATCTCTATCTCTTTTTTTCTTTCTCTCCCTCTCTCTCCCCTTTCTCTCTCTCTTTTTCTTTCTCTCTCTTTCCTTTCTCCCCCTCTTTCTCTTTCTTTTTTTCTTTTTTTTCTCTCTCTCCCCCCTCTCTCTCCCTCTCTCTCTCCCTTTCTTTCTCTGTATATTCTCTGATTGCAGAGGTCCAGGCCTGCTTTCAAATAGATGGGAACCTCACATGCACATGCCAGAGACAAAACTGATTACAAAATAAGGTGTTGAAAGATCAGTTGGCTTAATAAGTGAGGCCTCCTGCTTTGAAGAACTTTTTGTCCCTTTCTATAACAGCAGCACCACTTTCACCATCAACCTTATACTTAGCAATAACAATGAATGAAGTGCCATGTAAAACAGGTCTTCGTTTATTTCCAAAGTCCTAGTGAAGGGACGTTTAAGAGACTCTAGAAAGAGTGCAGAGAAGAGCAACAAAGATTATTAGGGGATTGGAGGCTAGAACATATGAAGAATGGTTGCAGGAACTGGGTGTGTCTAGTTTAATGAAAAGAAGGACTATGGGAGATATGATAGCAGTCTTCCAATATCTCATGCGATGCCAAAAAGAAAGGGAGGCAACCTATTCTCCAAAGCACCTGAGGGTAGAACAAGAAGCAATGGGTGGAAACTAATAAAGGAGAGAACCAACTTAGAACTAAGGAGAAATTTCCTGACAATTAGAACAATTGATCAGTGGAACAACTTGCTTCCAGAAGTTCTGAATGCTCCAACACTGGAAGTCTTTAAGAATATGTTGGATAACCATTTGTCTGGAGTGATGTAGGGTTTCCTGCCTAGGCAGGGGGTTGGACTAGAAGACCTTCAAGGTCCCTTCCAACTCTGTAATAACAATAACAATTTATTTATTTTTTTAAAAAACCCAGTTAATTAGTTTCTTAGCCAAATTCTCTTCCCTCTGGGTTAGGACTACAAAACTCATAGGGAACTTTGGGAGTGATGCCATTCCAGACATCTGGAAGACACCACATTTCAAAATGCAAAATTAGTACATGAAGTCTGTCTTGAGAAGGAGACTTCCCAAGTTGCAATTACTGTGATTATCTCTGCTGCACATGAAGTCATAAAAACAGCCTGTCCTTCTGGCTTCAGTCACTCAGAGCTCTTTGCTCACTGGCACTTTAATAACCACAAGAAATACATTGGCTGGATGACTGTGGCGACTTGTGGTCTTGACTGATTGGCTTGACCTGTAGTTGACTGCAAGGACTGGACTGGATGACCTGTGCTTTTGACTCGTTCTACCATTTCTGGTAAGGCTTCCTGCTCTGACTTTTTTGCTGGTCACACCCTCCCTGAATGAGCCAGCTGGTTCAGCCAGCAATATGTTTCCAATCGCCTCCTCCTTAATCCTTGAAAACTAAACCATGTGTTATCTCTGCTCACCTGCAAGTCATCAGCCCCAAACTACCGAATAAATGTGTCCCATGCCTCTGTGCTTGTCTCACCCCACCCCAATGCTGGCTCAGCCCTTTCCTCGCCCCCCTCCCCGGTCTTCACCGCATGTGCCAGGCACTGGCAGCTCCCAAAAAGCAAGGAAAGGACCGTAGCTTTCTGCTTGGCAAGGTTTCCCTAAAAGACAGCTCTAGGAAAGGGCCTGGAGGAAATCCGGCTGCCTTCCAAGGAAAGCAGAAGATCCAGCCTTCCATTCCAAGGAGCTGCCTCTGCAGGGGAAATGTTTCCAGCAACCTCTTCAGCAGGACTGACTCATGGGAGAATTGCCCCCAAGGATGATTGCTAATTGTGTAGGATTTTCAGCCTGACCAATAAAACTGCACGGCGTGAGGTAACTAGTGCTGAAATTTGAAAAGCCAGCAGGCTCTAGTGCGGGGCAGATTCCATTCTTAACATATTCCAGATTTTGCCCTGACTCATTTCCGCCACCCCCATCCGTGGGGAAGTCAGGCTTTTGAAAAAAAAGGAACAATCTCAGCCGTAAGCGTAGGCAGGACAACTTGGATTCCCGCTAGCTCTTGGAACACACAAAATAGGGGACGTCGCAAGCTCAATTCTGGTGAGCCAGATTCTTCATCCTCCGCACACGGTACATCCAAGAGTCTGTCTAAGCAGCAATTCTCCAAGAACATGGACTTGAATTTGTCCAGCAATGCAGAGGTTGAACCAAGGACCTTCACTATGGAGAAGAAGGCTGTCCTCCATTGCAGGTTCAGTTGCAATGAATGGTGCATGACTCCAGCAATCGACTTTCAGAAGCTTTGCTGTGAAGGCTGTTATTACACCAACAAATCCTCGTTTGGTGAGAGGGGGCAAAGCAGAAGTGAAATCCAGCAACTTCTGACCGGTTTTGGAGAACCAGTAGCGGAAATTGTGAGTAGTTCAGAGAACCAGCAAATGCCACTTCTGGCTGGCCCTAGAGCGGGGTGAGAATGGAGATTTTGCAATATCCTTTCCCTGCCATGCCCACCAAGCCACTCTCTCAGAACCGGTAGTAAAAAAATTGAATTTCACCACTGGGACTGTTGAATATTAGCGCGGGAAATACAAGCGCGCGAACAAGGACTCTTCCTGATTGGCTCCCGGACAGAGCCGGCTCAATCCGTGCCCGGATTGGCCGAGCCACAAAGGACTCTTCCTGATTGGTTCCCGAGCGGAGCTGGTTCAATCCCCACCCTGATTGGTCGAGCCACTCGACGGCCCATTGGCTCCTCGCTCAAACCTGGGGGTATAAATGTAGGGCGCGAAATACACCTCGTTGAATCGATCCACTATGAGCTGAATAAAAGTCACTTTCCTTTTACCTCCTGTCGCGTCCTTTCCTTCGCTCCAAGATACAAAACTGGCGACGAAGGTGGGATTCCGATTCCCGCGACCACGAAGAAGAACAGCCAGCTGCCACCGCGTCTGAACCAGCCAGCACGCTATCGTCAGACCGAGAACGCCGGCAGCGAACGCGAAATTTTTCTTCGCCCTTCCTCTCTCCATTCTCCGGCTCTACACCACGATGGCGTCATCGCTTCCTCCTTTCGCGCCATTCGGCGGAGCCACCGGAGAATCATGGGACGGGTTCATGGAGCGGTTCGAGTGTTATCTGATCGCCTCAAAAAACCAGGCTCAGACCGACGAGGAGAAATGCAGCTTCTTCCTGTCCTGCTGTGAGCCGTCCATGTTCGCCTCCGCGAGAGCCCTGGCCGCCCCGAGGCCAGCATACAAACTTGGGTGGGCCGAGCTGATGTCCAGGCTAAGGAACCACTACGCTCCCTCACCCTCCTTATTCGCACGCCGTTTCGCCTTCCGCCGCCGAGTACAAAGGGCTAACGAATCCATTAGCCAGTTTCTGGAGGCCTTGCGCACCGTGGCCGCCCAGTGCGATTTCGCAGACCTGGAGGAGAACCTTGCGGAGCAGTTTGTGTGCGGGGTCCGCAACGCACATTTACGCGGCCGATTGCTCCGGAATCACAAGATTACTCTGATGCAAGCCGTGGAGATAGCGCGAGCATCCGAACTCTCCGAGCAATCCACGGCCGACATGGAGCGCCTCCAGTTAAACCCCCCCGCACAATCCGCCGCAGGACCGTCCACCCAAACGAACCTCGTCGACGATTTCTTCCCCACCGAAGACGAGGACGAGGAGGAGGAAATCGTCGGCCAGATGAGGATGCAGCCGAAGCGGAAGCCACCCCAACAACCGCCGACGCCCGTTCAGCCGGCCTCAAACACACCTTGCCGCGGCTGTGGCGGCCGCCACAGCCGCTCAGACTGCCCGTTCCGTTCTGCAACCTGCCGCCGCTGCCGAGGAGAGGGGCACCTCGCCAGGGTCTGCCGGGCTCCCCTGCCAGCCCCGTCGTTTATGCAGCCCAGCAACCCGCGCCCGGCGCCGCAACGCCGCCGGCAGCCGCGCCCCGCGGGGCGCACCGAGGACTGCCACTTAACCTACCAGCCCTCCAGCCCCGACTGCGTGGTCTACCAGGCATCCCACGTTCCCGCTGGCCACCGGAAGATAAGCACCGCCGTCCGACTCGAAGGTCAGCTTTGCCAAATGGAGGTGGACTCCGGTTCATCCCGCTCTCTCCTATCTTGGGCTTTGTTCTCCCGCCTTTGCCCCGGGGTTCCCCAGAGAAAGCTGCGCCCCGCCCGGGTCTCCCTCCTAGACTACCAGGGAAACGGGATTCCCACAGCTGGGATATACCGCATCCGGGTGGAATACGGGAATTTTAAGGGGAAACTCCCAGTCTTAGTCGTTAGGAACGACCTGCCCGCTCTCCTTGGGTTGGAATGGTTCCCCGCCTTGGGCCTCACCATAGAGGGGGTACACAGGGTAGTCTCCCTCCCCGCAGATAGCGTCCTAGATGAGTTCGCAGATGTTTTCGATGGGAAGTTGGGTTGTTACAAGGGCACCCCCATCTCCCTCTCCCTCGATCCCCAGGTCGCTCCCGTTAGGCTAAAAGCACGCAGGGTTCCCTTCGCGCTGAGGGCAAAAGTAGACGCAGAACTCGATAAACTTATTGAACAAGGGGTCCTCGAGCCCGTAGATCACGCCCGCTGGGAAACTCCCATAGTTCTCCCGGTCAAACCCGACGGATCGGTGAGAATATGTGCCGACTACAAGTCGACCATCAATTTGGCCCTGCAGGCAAACCCGTATCCGGTTCCCGTAGTGCAGCACCTACTCCACTCGTTAGGACAGGGCCGCATTTTTGCTAAGCTAGACATGGCACAGGCCTACCAGCAGCTCCCCGTAGACGACGATGCGGCTACAGCCCAGACCATCGTCACCCACCGCGGGGCTTTCCGTTGCCGCCGTCTGCAATTCGGCGTTTCGGTCGCCCCAGGGATTTTCCAGAGCCTCATGGAGCGGTTGCTCCACGGGCTCCCAGGCGTCGTGCCCTACTTCGACGACGTCCTGATCGCAGCCCCCAGCCACTCGGAACTCCTGAAAACGCTGCGGGAGGTCCTCACACGTTTCAGGGAGGCGGGACTGAAATTGAAACGCAGCAAATGCGAAATTGCAGTCCCCAGGGTAGAATTCTTGGGGTTCCTCATTGATGCCCAAGGCATCCACCCCACCCCTTCCAAAGTAGCCGCCATCAAGAACGCACCCGCACCCACCTCGAGGGCGGAATTACAGGCATTCCTGGGGCTCTTAAATTTCTACGCCCCTTTTATCCCCCACAAGGCGTCACTAGCTGAGCCACTACACCGTCTGCTTGACCGGTCAGCGGCCTGGAAATGGGGAAGCCGTGAAGCGCACGCGTTCGCGGCTATAAAGGACATTTTAACTTCATCGGCAGTCCTAATCCAGTACAGCGATAGGATGCCTCTAATCCTGACTTGCGACGCCTCCCCCTATGGCGTAGGGGCAGTACTGAGCCACGTTCTCCCGAACGGCTCAGAAGCCCCCATAGCTTTCTATTCCCGGACACTCTCCTCCACGGAGCGGAACTACAGCCAAATCGATAAAGAAGCCCTGGCTGCAGTGTCCGGCATTAAGCGGTTCCATGACTACCTCTATGGTAGGAATTTCACCCTAGTCACGGACCACAAGCCCCTCCTGGGGCTACTGGCGGGCGACAAGCCAACTCCCCCCATCTTGTCCCCCCGCATGACACGCTGGACGGAGTTCTTAACGGCGTACTCGTATACGCTGTTATACCGTCCGGGCAAACAGCTAGGGCACGCAGACGCCCTGAGCCGCTGCCCTCTGCCAGAGACGGACACAGCCCTCGTGCCCGCGCTCTCTGTTCTGTCCATTGCCGAATCCGACCTCCCCGTTTCTGCCACGGACGTGGCAGCCTGCACAAAGGCTGACCCCGTCCTATCCCAGGTCGCTTCATGGGTTTTGAGGGGGTGGCCCACTGAAAAGGTAGCGGAACAATTCCGCCCATTCAAAGTGCGACAGGCCGAACTCGCTCTTCACGGGGGTTGTCTTGTCTGGGGGGATAGGGTAGTGATTCCCACAGCCCTGCGAGCAAGAATCCTGCCCGCACTCCACAAAAACCACCCAGGGATAGCACGAATGAAAGCCCTAGCCCGTAGCTACGTGTGGTGGCCCTTGTTAGACACGGAAATTGCAGACTACGTAGGCCGATGCAGGATCTGCCAAAACTCTAGGCCGAATTCCCCCATAGCCGCCCCTCGAGAGTGGGAGATCCCTAGAGGCCCATGGTCCCGCTTACACATCGACTTTGCCGGCCCCTTCCACGGCCGGAACTTCATGATAGTGGTCGATGCTTACTCTAAGTGGGTGGAGCTAGTGATCATGACCTCCACCACAGCAGAGAGTACAGTAAGGGCTCTCCGCAAGATGTTCGCTACCCATGGGTTACCGGATGTGATAGTCTCCGATAACGGGCCCCAGTTTACCTCCACCACGTTCCAAGAATTCCTGGCCGGACAGGGAATCAGACACGCGGCCACAGCCCCCTATCACCCAGCTAGCAACGGCAGGGCGGAACGCGCAGTTCGCTCAGCAAAAGAAGCCTTGGGCCGCATGGACCAGGGCGACTGGCAAGAAAGAGTAGCGGCCTATCTCTTGAGCCAACACTCCATACCCTGTCCAACGACCAACAAAAGTCCCGCGGAGCTCTTGATGGGTAGGAGATTGCGAACCCCCCTAGACAGGCTCCATCCACTTTACGCAGGAGATCCGCCTAGCAACCTGGGGGCCCTTCCTTCCCACGCGTTTAAGTTAGGGGATCCTGTATGGGCCCGTTCCTTCTCCGGGGACCCACGGTGGGCTCCCGCTACCATCACAGCTCTGACCGGCCCCTGTTCCTTCAGGGTCGGCCTGGCCGACGGAACACAATGGAGGCGACACGTGGACCAGTTAAGGCGTCGCCTTCCTGCAGAAAGAGACGGCCCCCGCTCCCCAGACACCTGTTCTCAACCGGAGCCACCCCCGTTGACTTCTTTGCCCACGGACCGTTTCCACCCGGCGAACGGGGGTCAAGCCGTCGCGAACTTTCCAGGCAGGCGCACCCCAGCCGGCTACTCTTTCCCGCGTAGCCCTTATCAAGACTCTGAGCCTACACCCCAACCGGACTGCACGGGGCCTCTACCAATCACCCCGTTAGCCACAGAGACGCCACCCCAGACGGATGGACATCGGGCACGGGACCCGGAGCCAGTGCCCTCTCGCGGGGCCGCGACGCAGGCTCAGACCCCCACCACGGACACGCCTCCGCCAGCAGCTTTCCCCCCGTCGACGACCGCCGGGGAGCCACGGAGATCCGGACGAGAACGCCACCGTCCCGCCTATCTACAAGACTATGTTTGCCCGTCCCAAAGGAACTCTCCGACTGGGGGGGAGGGGTGTTGAATATTAGCGCGGGAAATACAAGCGCGCGAACAAGGACTCTTCCTGATTGGCTCCCGGACAGAGCCGGCTCAATCCGTGCCCGGATTGGCCGAGCCACAAAGGACTCTTCCTGATTGGTTCCCGAGCGGAGCTGGTTCAATCCCCACCCTGATTGGTCGAGCCACTCGACGGCCCATTGGCTCCTCGCTCAAACCTGGGGGTATAAATGTAGGGCGCGAAATACACCTCGTTGAATCGATCCACTATGAGCTGAATAAAAGTCACTTTCCTTTTACCTCCTGTCGCGTCCTTTCCTTCGCTCCAAGATACAAAAGGGACAAAGACCAACGAAGCATTGTGGTTAAAGTAGTGGCCAGGGGAGACACATTCAAGTTTCATCAATCTAAAGTTTCACTGGATGACTTACCGTAAGGCCAGCCACTTTTTCAGTCTAACCCACCTCATAAGGGTTGTGGAGATGAAATAAGACAGCCCTTTCTACATATACAGTCTTGAAGTCCCAGAGGAAACGATTAGATTAGAATGCAATATTAAGATGATAAGATAATAAGATAAGGTATTTGGCACAAGCTGAATACAAATAGCTATATACTTCATTGCACAAAAAAGATCAGGCATATTGATTTTGGTTATAAGGCAGAAATATGAAAATGTGGCTCAATGCTATTTTTAAAATTTACCACCTGACTCTGATAATGACAGAGGAATTTCAGGACAAATTCCGAAGGAGCAGCAAATATGTCCAAAAGGAAGACTGATGGTTTGCGTAAATAGGTAAACAACAACACACAAAGGATCTCAGCTGGTGGCTGTGGCCATAACTCAGGGTTGCTTTCCCACCTATGGCCTCTAATCTTCTGCATGTGCTTTGTATTCAGCCCCATATCTTGTTTCTCTCCCTCTCTGGTTGGAAGCAGCCCATTGCTTCTGAAAATGTACATGGACCTTTTCCTATAGGAGTCAAGTTGGACAAGCACATGCTTAAACATGTGCTCCCAAATTCCACTCCTATTGCCCCAGGAAACATGGCTAGCAACAAGAAAATGAGGGAATTACACTTAAATTTTCTAGAAGACACGACAAACCCTTTAATGGATTTAGGAGTATTGCTAGGCACAGCTTTAATAATTGTTGTCTAATATTTTGTTTGCTAGGGAAGCTGGGTGCTTGCTATCAAAAGCTGGCCCAGTGGCTTGTGGATTTAGAAATCAATCATTAGAGAGGCAGGAAAAAGGACCTTGGCAATAAGGATCATTTTGTTTCAAGAAAAAAATAATATATATTTAAAATAAAAATAACAACTTGGGCATCAGCAACTATGTGCATTTGTTTGTTTGTTTATCAAATTTATCTAGCCACCCATCTAACAGATGTGACTCTGGGCAGCATACAATAGAAACAAAATGATTAAAAACCAGTTAAAACATAAACATAAATGAAACTAACTGGAGGAGATGTATTCAAGTGTATCCACAATACTGTCATTTCCCTGCTTCCCTAGGACCCACTAACAGCTTTTAAGAGATTTCCAGAAATTTGATAGGATTTGGTTCAACCTCTGCCCAAATATGTGCAAAGGCCCTCCTAGCTACCACTGCCACCTGCTCTTTGAGTAGAAGTTGTGAGTCCAGAAGGACACCCCCCAGATGGCACACAGAGTCTCCTGGGGACAATGCAACTCCATCCAGCACAGATAGCAAAGTCTCAGATTGAGAAGGCCTTAAAATCCAAAGCCAGCTCAGTCTTGCCAGGATTCAGCTGAAGCCTGTTCTTCTCTACCCAACTCCCCACATCATCCAGGCACCAAGATAGGAGGACATCAGTAGCATTGCTTGGTTTGCCAGGAGCAGAGATGTACAATTGGCTATCAAAGAGCCATGATGGTGCAGTGGTTAGAGTGCAGTACTGCAGGCTGCTTCTGCTGACTGCTGGCTGTCAGTAGTTTGACAGTTTGACTCTCACCAGGCTCAAGGTTGACTCAGCTTTCTATCCTTCCAAGGAGCGTAAAATGAGGACTAAGATTGTTGGGGGGCAATAGGCTGACTCTGTAAACTGCTTAGAGAGGGCTGTAAAAGCACTGTGAAGCGGTATATAAATCTAAGTGCTATTGCTAGTGCTATCATCATCATACTGGTACTTTACCCTGTGGTGGTGGTTGATCTCACCTGGCAGCAGAGGTGGGTTCCTACCAGTTCGCACCTATTCAGTAAGAACCGGTTCGTCAAATCTACCGAACCGGTTAGAAGAGGTTCCACCAGTGGACCCGGAAAGCAGGCCACACCTACAGAAGAGGTTTCAAAAAATTTTGAAACCCACCACTGGTCCTTGGATATGATTATTCTACACTATCATGCTCATATTTATAAAACTCATACCTCTGTGAAAGGTAAGGATGACTACTGCGTTCGTGGTGCAATCAGAACATTGCGTGTGTTGAACTTGTTTTCACGCAAACCATGCCTTTTAAAAAACAAGTTTACATCATATTCTCATGCATGCCAGTGGTGTGTGTGTGAGGTAATTTAAGGTAGTTCTGACAAGTGTCGTCGGCATCTTCATATCCGGTCACATGGGCAGCAAGCCACTCCCATCCAGTCACATGGGTGGCAAGCCACTCCCACAAAGGAGGCCACACCCACAGAGTAGGTTCGAACAATTTTTGAAACCCACCACTGCCCAGCAGCTTCATGTAGATGTTAAAAAGGAGTGGAGAGATTACCCAG
Organism: Thamnophis sirtalis; assembly: GCF_051295495.1. Taxonomy (NCBI): domain Eukaryota; kingdom Metazoa; phylum Chordata; class Lepidosauria; order Squamata; family Natricidae; genus Thamnophis; species Thamnophis sirtalis. The sequence goes on from NW_028261383.1 coordinate 133,808,107, forward strand.
TCCTGCAGTACTACACATTGTAGTAGCCGAGGGTGGGCCTCTCACTCCCGCCAACAGGGAATCAACTTTATAGAGAACCAGCACAATACAGCGGCACCCACTCCCAACTCCCAGAGCTGATCCAGAAAGATTCCCTGATCATGGCCAGCTATTGATGTTGCATATTCAAGCCCAGTCATTTCCCTCCTCCCCCATCTTTCCCCCAAAAAAAGCCATGTGAAGGAGGAGAGACACAAAGAAGAATCATCCCCAGTCCATATTGATGCTAGGCCCCTCTGCTTCTGCCCTGATCTCCTGGCTACTTTATATAGGCAGTGTGCAAGGTGGCTGTGGACGATGTGAGCTGTAGTCCAATGGCTATGGAGGGCACTAGGGACAGAGAAGGCTGTCCTAACCAGAGAGGTCCATGCTGGGCTCAGGTGAATTAAGAGCCTGAGAAAATCGAAAGCAGCTTCAACTCAGCTCTTTCTCTCCTTCCCTCTCTCTCCTGCTCGAGAGGGCTGACAAATCATTAATTTTTAAGCCGTCTTCTGAGACATCTTTCTTTCCCTCCCCAGCCCCTCCCGAACCAATCTTTTTATTTACTTTTCAGCCCCAGTTAAAGGTTAACCTTATTTAATGCTTGCATAGCTCTCAGTAAATTAACATCTAAGCAGGTATTTTATGCAGAGCAATGACATACACTTCCCTATTGTGTGTTCTGCTTATGCAGGATTTCTGACTGGAATTTTTCTTGTGCTGCTCCCTTCAGTATCAGCCTCCCATTCATTTTTCCCTGTTCTCCCCCTCCACTCCTTTCTCTTCCCCCCCCCCCCCACCTTTCCAATCTCTCCAGGCCTGGTGGGAGGAAAGGTGGGCAGCAGCAGCCCCATTTCACTCCCCCTCGGTCAGAGATGAGTCTTCTTTGCAAGCTGACAGGGAGGGCCACAGAAGGTGATCTTCGGTTCACTTTCCCTTTCTAGCCCTGGGCACTGAAACTTTTTGCAGAAGAGTTCTCTCCCTCAACACATCACTCATCAATACTATTATTATTTTTGCTTTGCTTTCAGAAAATTGGCTGGTTCTTTTAGAATCCTTTTGGGGGCTTTCCATCCTCTCTTCCAATCTATTTCGAGAAATCATCTTTTCCCATACATCATCTTGAAAAACACCCCGCACAACTTAAATGCATACATAATTTCCTGCACTCCTAACTTCTCACACCTAGGAATCAACTACTGGTATATCTGGTCTGAGCTTCATAAACCATATGACGACACCCCCCCCAAGCACCTGAATATTTTTCTCCCATCAGAATTAGAACAGAACAAGTAAGGCTTTTGCAATAACAGCTTCAGGGGTGGGTTGCTGCCAGCATTACTGGCGGTCCGTTGTGCGCATGAGCTCGCTTCATTCGCGCTCTGCACACGTGCGCATTTGCTCATAAACAGGTCTACGTTAAAAAGGGGGGGGGTGGGATTAAATTTGTGCAATGAAAATTCCAATGCCCATGCGCAGAACCCAAAATCAAGATGGTGGCACCCTAGGAGAACTGGTTCGGGGGTGTGGCAGGCCTGGGGCACTGCCGGTTCCAGCGACCCAGGCCACCAAACCACTACTGTTTCAGCCGAACTGGTCCGAATCGGTAGGAACCCACCACTGAACATCTTGCATTATATGGAGAACTCCCCTGCAGTCTTTCAGCAACACCAACTCCTGAGATACCCCTTTTCATCCTCCTGCTTTACAGCTAGTCCTCAACTTACAACAGTTCATTTAATGACCATTTGAAGTTACAACCATACTGAAAAAAGTGACGCATGACCATATTTCACACTTGCAAGCATCCCCCTGGTCCTGTGATCAACATTCAGACGCTCAGCAACTGACTCATCTATATGATCGTGATGGTGTTCTAAGATCATTTGATCACGTTTTGCGACCTTGTGACAAGCCAAGTCAGTGGGGAATCCAGATTCATTTAACAACTGTCTTACTAACTGAACACCTGCAGTGATTCAGTTAATTACTTTGGCAGGAAAGGTCGTAAAATAGGGCAAAATTCACTTGATTGTCTCACTTAGCAACAGAAAATTTGGGCTCAATTGTGGTCATAAGTTGAGGACTACCTGTATTTTATCCTTACTTAGGAGGGGAAATATCTCCATGGGAATAGTTTTGTGTACATTTTCCATTTTTTGTGGGGTCAGTGTTGTTGCCAATAGGAAAGCACAGCTGCCTAACTCTTTAATGGCAGGGGGGGTCCAACCTTGGCAACTTTATGATTTGTAGACTTCAATGCCTAAAATTCTGGGAAATGAAGTCCAAAAGTCTTAAAGTTACCATGGTTAGGCACCTCTGTTTTAAGGGGCTCCAAGACTATCCTGCCTACAAGCTTCTTGGCCGATTGATGGAAGAAACACCTATTGTCATCAGGCTTGTCCTCCAGGAGTTAGAAATGTGAGCCAGATTTTTTTTTCTGTTGTTGAATGGAAGAATTAATCCATACTCTCCTGATTTTGTATACTATATGGCTGTGGTGGCGAACCTATGGCACATGTACCACAGGTGGTTCGCAGAGCCATATTTGAGGGCAGAAAAGGCATTGCCCTATGTCAGCTCCAGCACGCAAGCGCACACTGGCCAGCTGATTTTCGGCCTTCCAGAGTGTGCGGAAAGGCCGGTTTTGCCCTCCCCATGCTTCAGGAGGCTTTCCTGAAGGCTGGGGAGGGCACAAAATGATACAACGGGCCTACCAGAAGTCCGGAGGCCTCAGTGAGGCCTGCGCGCATGCACGGAAGGGGGAGCGCAGGGGGTTCTGAGTGCATGCACCAGGAGGGCAGGGCATTGCAGTCTGGGTGCGCCCTTTTGGCACCCGAGCAGAAAAACGTTCGCCATCACTGCTATATGGCCAGCAGAACTGCCACAAATGAAGCCGACCACAATGCAGAGTTCTACAATGCACAGATCCTAAACACCTAAAGCTAAAGAGGTTGTACTCCAAAAGCTAATTTTATAAGGTAAAAGGGAAAGAGAGAGAGAGAGAGAGCATAAAGCACAGAGCTGAATAATCAGATACAAACTTAGTTCCTAGCCCATGGCTTAGCATTGCAAGTTCTGAACAACCTTCATTATCAAAGCACGCATTCTTATACATTCTCAAAAGCATTGCAACACGGAAATATTTAACACATTTCTTAGTGGTTACCTTGAGGAGAAAGCCTTATGAGGAGATAAGGTCTTACTTCTCCTTTTGTTTATGGAGTATGTGTCATTAACGAACTTTAATTGAACCTAGGACTTTTGACATAGGCTTTCGACATAGGCTTTTGACATAGAGACATCTTGTGGTCAGGCACTGGCTTCCTGTTTCTTTTGCAAGCTCCAACTCTGTCTATGTGGCTTTTAATATAGAAGTAAAGGAGCACTAAGAGGCTGTCCAGCCTGACCCAGTAGGTTCCACACTTAATGTCCAAATCCCACTTTACGTCTGCTTTATCCCCCCCTTCTAGACTCTATTAATACCCACAATTGAGTCTAGCCTGTTAGATTAAAAATACAAGCATGCAGAATACAGAATAGCAAATTAAAGCACATCTTATAGCACATCAATACACTTCTTAGGGTTTATCTTCTGGAATCACTTCCCTTCTTCTAAGAGTGCAATTTGAATATAGGAGCTAGTATCTGAAGCTTCATCTTCCTTGAGGGTATGTGGGATTAGGCTATCCATTAACATTAACTCTTTTTCAGCCCCTATCTCTTTTACAGACCTCATAACGAGCTGTTTAAGCAAGGGTATTATGCAAGGGATAATATCTTGCAATTCCACATAATAAAAGCAATAGCATTTGTTTAATCCAACCTGTTCCTGGTAGCCAAGAGAACCATTCAGAACCTAGTAGTCTTTAACCAATTGAGGAAGCTGGGTTTCGTAGTTCTTTAACTACCCCTCCCCAGACCGCTCCTGATATTTATTCATATAGAAACAGCAATATTTTCCCAGGAATACACATAGTCCACCTTTTTCAGCAGTTAAAAGATCTATGACACGCCAGTTCACAATTTGGTTCAGGCTTTCTTGGAAGTCTTCCGACAGCTGCCTGAACTGTGTAATGGAGTGGGTCATTCCACCTACACCCATTCCAACTGCAGTCCTTATTCTCAAGATCACTAATAGCGGAATTAAGAGGAGCACTCTTTTCTGGACATGTCCCATGAGGGGTACAGGGAAGGTCTGTTCCCTACTTACCACCCATTTTAGGGAGGAGGTGTATTAGAGTGCATGTGCCAGTCCAACTGGCGGGTAAACATAGATATGCATTTCTCCCACATAGAAAGAAAACTCCATTTTCTCCTATATATATGCTGATGTTCATGGAGAAGGCATGGGCTCGGAGGTTCCTTCCTTTAGTCCAGACTTGTAAGGAACATACCACTCAGGGGTTGTAATGGAACTTCTTGATTAGGATCCATTAACTTATTCCTAAGGCCTGGTCCTTCAAAGAGATATTGCAAAAGTAAACACAAACTCCCATATTGGATTGTTTTGAAAGCCAAATGGGAAGTCAGGGTGGGTGGAATGGCCTTGGGCAGCTTCCAGTGGTCAGATTCCCTTCCCTTCGGTTAAAAAAAGCAAATGGAGGTGACTTTCTGTTGGAAGATCTTGTGAGCAGAGGGAGACATGCTGCGAATCAATTTTACATCTACAAGGATTTTCCTGTGGGCAAGATACATTTCAGATGGGCATTGTTCCTCTGATAGTGACCCCACAGGAATGCCAGCCTCCTGATATCGTTTGATGCACAAGGAGGGTGACCCTTTAATTTCTACATCAATTGCTATAGGCCAATGATGGGGAGACGGCTCATCCCCAGTCTTTTCGCCATGTAGCTGGGCTTCTGCCGTTTTAGTTCCCCATCTACCTCCTTGTCAAAGACAATCATAGCTCTGGTCATTTCCCCAAAATCTGGCTCAACTGGAACAGCATTGTAAGATTAAGAGGTTGCAGACGAGCATATCCAGCATTTTTGGCCTAGGTCAGGGTCAGACCGATTGATTAAGCTTTGACCTAACTCCAACATTCTTAACACATATAGTTCCCTTTTCTCAATTGTTGCTGGGGCCCATTTTCCCTATGCTCTGCCCTTTTTCTTACAGGTTTGTCATGACTTTAGGTGTTGGGATTGGCTTATAGTTCATTCCCAAGCATAAATAATGCGCTGTTGATGGGAGCGGACCTATTCCACATCCTGTAACTTGATTCCACCTTGTTTTCTGGGATTTTTTTGACATCCTCGGATCTTTCTTCAAGAGCAAGGGGGGTTGCTCAGGTATTTTCGCAACATTGGGAACTACTATTCAAGACATTATCACTTAGCAAGCTCTTTGCCACTAACAGCCAGAGCCACAAAAGGCTCATAATTGTCTCTCACACAAAACTTCTCCTAACACAATTCTTTTAACCTACTAAATCACCACGTCAGGGAGAAGGCAGGGGATATATATAGTTTGAGGAAGGGCAATCTATAAAACCAAATCTTATTTGCTAAACGTATTATCCACAATCCAAAAACTCCTATTACTGCAAAGAACCCATTCCCACGGTTCCTCAAACATAAGTGTCAACAGAAGATTCACACTCCTCTTTGTCACAGTCAATGATTTTAGCCTCAGCAACTGTCTTCCTCTGGAGGGGGCAATTCCTGGGGATGAATATGCAATACACAATTAAGTACATTCACTAAAGCAGTTATGTCTATGAATACTTGGCTTGCCATTTCCTGACAGGTGCTCAAACTTTCTAATACATCTTATAGCTAATAAATGGAACGTTGTCTTCCTTCCTTCAATTCTTCAGCCGTACGTTGAGAAACCAGCTTCCGGTTGTGGTTTCAGTAGGGCTTCTTCTGCCCCGTAAGAGCTTCCCGTTGCCAGTAGGGAAGCTTATAGGGGGTGTTTCTTTAAGCATATCACTAGAGGATGGGCTTCATCCTGGTCTGCCTCCCAATACTCATCAGCAGCTGGCTTAACTTGAGTCCCGTGAATCCAAAACTTGGTTTCCAACACTTTTACTTACATAACCACAGTATACGGGCCCTTCCATCTAGGTTTCAAATTCTTCTCCTTTCCAGTGTTTTACCTATACTTTTTCTCCCACCTGAATATTATGACTAGGGGTGGTCAGACATGGTGGAATGAGGGACACACAGTATTGCTGGATTTCTTGTACTTGCTTATTTAATTCTCCTACCATTTGATTTACCCATGAGGCTCCCAGCTGTCTCAGAGCCCTACGTGATTTTTCAAGTTGCACTTATAACTGGGGGTCTCCCAAACATCACTTCAAAAGGAGAGAACCCAATTCCTTTTTGCATAGAGCATCACATAGCCCACACTTGGGCATGTCTGTGAAATCAATAGCTAATGAATCCATGGGATAATATCCTTTGGGTTGACTTCCAGGAGGGAGTCTAGGTCCTTGCCTTGGGTTTACTTGAGCACACATGCTACACCTTTCACTTGCATGGGCACACAGTGCGTGTAAGCGGTCAATGTAAGATGGAGTTCTTCTGTTTTGGAATATCTGGAGCTCAGTCTCGTTCACATTTTTCAATGCTGCATAATTTATCATGTCAGGGTGGCTCCGATCACCTCGGGTTGCTGACAGCCTTGCTTCTCTGTCAGCTGCTTTTCCCTTTTCTGCTGGATCCGACCATCCAGTTTAGATTAAGGAGCTATTTAGAGTCCTTTACGTGGGGTAAATCTTATAATTCAGAGAGCTAAGGGTAAGGCGTCTACCCATTTAAGGTGGGTTTCAACACATCTTATCTTTTCCTTAACAGTGCGATTCACACATTTGCTTAATTTCTTTCCTGAGGCCGTTAAAAGACCTCTTTCCCCATAATCAGCAGTATTGATATGCAAAGTAAGGAAGGCATATAGAGTCAGTTCAGAAGTTCACCCTTCATTCATTCTTTGTCCTCTTTTAATGCACGGATTAAAGCCCATAATTTTGCTACTTGGGCAATAGTGTCTTTTGAGTCAAGAATGCCTGATATTTGTAAATTCTAGGGTTTGTTAACCATAAATGTCCCTTCATTTTTAAAATTCTTTGAATTGTGTGTCTTGTGTAGATAAAAGTAGCCTGTCCAAAAGTTAATTTATTAGCTTCTTCTATCACAAGAGCCGTGGTGGCTAGAATCTTTAGGCAATGTGGCCAGCCTTTTGCAACAGAGTCCAGTTGTTTATATAGATAAGCCTGAGAGACCACCTCCTGCCAATTACCTCCCAAAGACCAATTCGATCGCACAGGCTTGGCTTTCTCTGGGTTCCATCTGCCAGCCAATGCCGGCTGGCAACCCCCCGGGGGAGAGCCTTCTCTGTTGCTGCTCCGGCCCTCTGGAACGAGCTCCCCATGGAGATCCGGACCCTTACTACCCTCCTGGCCTTCCGTAAAGCTACTAAGTCCTGGCTGTTCCGGCAGGCTGGGGGCTGTTAAAGCACCCAGCCCCGTCTTAATTGTGACTGTTGTGGGTTTTAAAATTGTTTGTATTATCTTATTTATTCCCTCCCCTGTTTATTGTGAGCCGCCCGGAGTCCTTCGGGAGTGGGCGGCATACAAAACCAATAAACCAAACCAAACCAACCAACCAAGACACAGCTTTTTGCCAACTTCCCTTTTCTTATCAGAGCCTGAGATAATTCTGACTTCAGGGCTTTTTACACTCATTTCTGCTTTAAACCCCAAACAAAGGGTTCTTTTTCACACACACCCCTTCGTAGATGTGTAAGGAGGTTTGGCTAGAAGAGCGAAATTTGAAATCCTCATCCTGCAATTTTACACACAGCTTCTTTTTGCTTATCTCCTATTGTCTTCTAACCTCGACTTATGGTGTACCTTAAGTATTTACTTGGGGCTTTCCTGGGTGAGCTTTTTACCTTGGGGCACCATGTTCCTTGTCCATTAACAAATGGAGCAATTGATTGGGTTTTTTTCCAACAAGTTTCCTTTGTCTGTCCTGTCACTAAGATATCGTCTACGTATTGGAGTAGCACATCTCCGTGTTTACCAAAAAGGTAGGTGAATTTTTATTTTATTTTTTCAAATCCTTGGCAAGCAAACTGCCTCTTGTGACCTGTTACTAGGTTTTCCACAAAAGCAAACAGTTTTTGGCTGTCTATATGTATTTGAGGTGGTAGGCAAACAGGCATGGCTAGAGGCTTTACTTGTATAATTATTGGTACATGATGAGATGCATAGCCTGGTGGATTAAATTCTTAAGCCACCATTACTCGCCATATCTCATCGGGGGGGGGTGTGTGCCTTATTTTAGGGCCATTTTTTTCTTCCCCAAAGGACAGTGTAACTCCCATTTTGCATAGGATCACACCTCAAAAGAGGAACTGGGCATTCAGGCATGTCTTCGGACATTTTTGTAGTCAGTGGCTTTTTTTCTTTTCTTTTCACCAAATACATTGACCTCTGCTTTGGAATTATTTGACAATGCAACTGTCAGCAATTCAGCTTTACATTGCATCCTGTCCTCTTTCTTTCTTTCTTTCTTTCTTTCTTTCTTTCTTTCTTTCTTTCTTTCTTCCTTCCTTCCTTCCTTCCTTCCTTTCTTTCTTTACAAAGACCTTTCATACAATTTCCATTTATTCAAGCCACACAGACCTTCGTGGCTTTCTTTTCATGCTAACTGGAAGGCTCTTTCTCTGACTGGGCATGGATTCTATCTATTTGGCCCCTCCTCGACAATTCTTCCAGCAAGTCCCCTAGCCTCCCACTCTTTCTGTCCTTCTCTGAAATTTGAGCCCAATTAACATACGTTTTGTATGCTTATTTCACAAGTTCAGAGATGCCTTTCCTGCCCCCCCATTTTTGTCTTCTGTATTTTATTTATTTATTTACCCTAATGTCATCTGCAGAGTGACCAATGAAGATCATATTGACCATTCTCTTACTTTTTTTTCAATCGCAAGATCTAATGTGGTATTTTGCCTAAAGTTTTGATAAATGCATTCTAGGATTTCCCCTGGATTTTCATCCTGTTTCTGTTGAATTTGATAGACCTTCTCTGAATTCTTAACGTTTGTTGAATCCTACCAAAACTAAGGTTCAATAGTTTTTCAACTGAATGGACTAGGTTCCCAATCTGGTTCCTTCAGTAACCCTGTCCAGTCTGGATTTTTTTTTCATGATCCTTCTGCAAGGCTTATTCATGGTTATCTTCACCAGCCTTCTTTTCTCTGGGGTTAATAAAATTTCCATCAGAATTTATGTCAGCTCAAGCAGACTGGTGAGTTCAGAAAAATGGATGCAAAAAGGATATGCATCTCATCTGGATTTTCTCTATAAGCAGGAATTTGATTTTTCCAATTATATAAATCAGCCATTGAGAATGGAGCATATCCACACCTTATGTAGCTCCCCCTCAGCTTCTGGCAATAAAATTTTCCTTAGGGGCAATTTGAGTTTTTGTCTCAACTGCTCCCTTGGACCATGTTTGTGGTCCATTTGATCTGTTCCTTTTGTAACCTTTTTGGTTTTCTTCCTCCTGGCCCCACCTAATGTGACCGTTTGTTCATTCTAACCAATATCTGATTCCACTTTTTGTCTCCCAGGGTCTCCTACCCCTTCAGTGTCAACCACTTCATGTTAAGCCTACACAGGTGGAGGGCACTGATCTCAGAGACACACTCTCTCTTTCTCTTTTTAAACACTTAAACACACCAACAAAGACAAACATGCAAGCTAAAACAGCCCAGGAACTAAATGTTTCATTGAGACTCTCTTTTTTGTTGTTATTGTTTCTTATCTCTTATCTATGTCTCTTTTGTGGATTCATACTAGGAGGGCAAAATTCAGTATCCATATTCTACAATACCCTGCTACAACCAAAAACCCTCATAATTGTCTCCTATTAGTTGATTTTGTTGTTAAATCAAATCATTAAATTTTTCAACACCACTACTCTGTGGGGAATAGACAGCATGAAGTTTCCACTTAATTCCAAAAACCTAGGAAACAGTTTGTGTCATCTGAGCTGTGAAGTATGGGTTCACATGCTTCAGGAACAAAATGAACAGGTAAAATCATTTAAACACACAATAACTACAAGGATGAAACTTTTCTCATGTCCTTTTGGATTGGAGACATCTTAGTTTCAATTACCTTGAGGGTGTACAAAAGACTTAGACACACCTAAGAATTTCAACAGAGTACATCAAATTAATCAAGTCCAACTACCTAGGTCTTCCCATTCAATAGGCTTTTCCTTTTTATTACCTGCTAAATTTCTTACTTTTGCTCGAAGTTATGCCCAATGTTCTATCTCCTTATGCACTAGATTGTTAATACTTGTCTCTGCCCTGGGGTGTTCCATAGTTTGGACCTCCCAGCGGCTCTGGCTAATTTTTAAAAGTCCAAATTCTTGATCCCCCAACCCCCGCTGGCATATTTTAAAAGATCAAGATATATGGAGACTTTCATTAACACATCATTTGCATCTGGGTGGGGCTCTTGATTCATCTCATGGTGGCCAGAATCTGAGGCCCTACAGAAAGGCACCCCAAATCTTGGCACAATGTCTTTTAGTACACACAAAACCAAGAGATCTCTAAATCCCAATTTTTGGGAATATTGTGGGGAAATCTAATTGCCACACAGTACCTTGGAGCCCTGTAGAAGGACTTCCAAAGGAAGTTTCCATCCTGTCTTTGGGTTGTTTTTTTCCACAACTGAGACAGGCTGCAGCAACCTGATTAACAACAGCATATGTGTCTCTAACTATTGATCCCTGCAAACAACCTCCTTGAGGCTTGTGCAATGGGGGTAAGGATAGTTTCTCTGCCAGAGACTTCACTAAAACTTTTCTGAAGGTTTTTTTCAACATGTATTGGAGGGGCATTCGAGGAACGCTCTCCACCCCTCCCATGTTCTATTTCTAACACACTTCCTGCTGACTGGCGGCCCCGGAGCTCACGGCCACCAACAGGAAATGCAGCAGTTTAACCTCCCACACAAACCTAGAGCCTCATTAAGATACGCCGGTTCTGTTTGGAAGGGACGCTATCCCGGGCCCAGGGGGTGATTGGGCCCCCTCTTCCACTCAGAACTGAGTGGGTCTACAATTCTTTTGATACTTGCCTGCAGGCGTCTTCTTTCTCAGCCGGCGTAATTTTTATTAACTTGTCCTGTCCCTGGTCAGATTCTTGGATCGGTGGTGTCCTCCAGATGCCCAAGAGAGGTCATCAGCCTTCTTCCAGAGAAAGGTCTCTGTGGTGCCTGAAGAGGGGCGAGATGGCCTCGATGGGGCACCAGTCGGTCCGTTCCGTCCTCAGCGAAATATCGCTCTAAGTCCTGCCGCGGTCGCCAGAATATATTGCAGAAAATGACAGGCTTTAGACTTCTCAGGATACAGGAAGTTTATTTGGCAGCCACGTTCAGAAAGCTAGCCCATGGTTTAGCATTGCAAGTTCTGAACAACCTTCATTATCGAAGCACGCATTCTTATACATTCTCAAAAGCATTGCAACAAGGAAATACTTAACACATTTCTTAGTGGTTACCTTCAGGAGAAAGCCTTATAAGGAGATGGGGTCTTACTTCTCCTTTTGTTTATGGAGTATGTGTCATTAACGAACTTTAATTGAACCTAGGACTTTTGACATAGGCTTTCGACATAGGCTTTTGACATAGAGACATCTTGTGGTCAGGCACTGTCTTCCTGTTTCTTTTGCAAGCTCCAACTCTGTCTATGTGGCTTTTAATATAGAAGTAAAGGGGCTCTAAGAGGCTGTCCAGCCTGACCCAGTAGGTTCCACACTTAATGTCCAAATCCCATTTTATGTCTGCTTTAGCACTGTTAGGAAATACAAGGTCTTTGAATATTAGTAGCTCGGGTTGGTAGTTATGTTGTTGGTTTTAGCTCTGAGCTTGGCGATTTGATTGCAAATGTTTCATCCACATTCAAGGAGGCATCTTCAGTGCCCTTTGGGCTGTGCTTATCTGGGGGAACACTGGCCTTTAAATAATTTTCTGAGTCCTGGTCTGATTTTGGGTTGTGTAATTGGCTGGTTGTGACATCGACCCAATTCTACCAACCACTTAGAACAAAAGAATAACATCAACCACGATCCCGAAGGCAGCATTTAAAGACCAATGAACAGCCATGCTGCAAACAAATTATCTTGACACATCACAAGAAATCAGACCACATCTGACACAGCTGATCAAATCAACCGAAACCAGACTATGACATCATCAGAACACATCTGAACAATAACACCAGCATTAATTTACATCACACAGACAGACTTATAACCAAGGACTATGACTCAGCAACTACAGCCAGCCAATCACACAACCCAAAATCAGACCAGGACTCAGAAAGGTATATAAAGGTCAGTGATCCCACAAACAAGCACAATACAAAGTGCACTGAAGATGTCTCCTCAAGTGGGGATGAAATGTTTGCAACCAAATCACCAAGCTTGTAGCTTGAACCAAAAACATAAATACAAGGGTCTTCAGATGAACCGCACCAAGACAAACTATTGAAGGCCATACTCTTATTGCTTGAAGGACCAGAAGAATGGGTGACCCTAAGCCAGACTAAGTAATGCAAGATAGAATTTGGGATGGATATTTGAAGCCATGATAATTGTATCTCAGTTGGAGGAAATCCTTATCTATAACATTAGGCTGTTTTTCTATGAATCAGTTGAGCCCTTTGATGGTAGACTGAGGCTGTAAAAGGCTTTCCATTCCAAGGCCAAAATATGCTTTGAAGTGCATGGGGTGCTTCTATAACACCTATCTTCAACTTCTAGAAACAGCTGTGGCTTTTCTCAGGAAATACATGGCTGCCTTTTGCAGCTGCAGTGTGAACCCAGGAAATGATGCCTTTGGAATTTTCAGATGGTGTATCCTCATGTAAATGACAACCAAAAGATTCAAATTCAGCCTTAAATGGATTTTAGTCTAGGGAAACTTCAAGGCTTTTGGGACAGGTGTATGATCTGCTCCCCACTTCCCTTAGGTGGAAGAGTTTGTGGTCCGAATTCTTTTACTGCCTGCTCTCCAAAAAAATCATGAATTGTCAGAAGATAGTGTAACGTTCTAATTTTGAGTACGAAATAACTAAGTTTGAAATAGGCAGAGTTGTAAAAAGAGGAGAAATAAAGAGAGCATTGCTTTTTCCCAACGTTAGCGAGTTTCAACAAAGAATAAAATATAAAAAACAAAAAGAATTTGGGAAAGGAAACGTCATGGATAAGGAGTTGCAAAAAGTTAAGCAAGTAAAAAACAAACAAACCTGACTTTCTTTGATACAGTTACAAAAATAAAGTGTTGTATCTTTTTATTCTTGATGAATGTCTTTTACTCTATGCTATGCTATGCGATTCGATTTTTTTCAAATATAAAGTACTTTTAACATGGGATTGAACTAGAGAAATGGGAGAAATTTTGGTCCCAAAATTATAAAATGACAATGTCAACAGCTTATAAGGAAAATTTGTATAAGATGTTTTACAGGTGGCACCTACCCCCAACGAGAATAGCAAGAATGTCCAAAAACAAATCAGAAAAGTGTTGGAAATGTCATCAGACACCGGGATCATACTACCACATGTGGTGGATTTGCACAGAAGCTAAAAGGTATTGAAGTAAAATCCACATGTGGTTGGAAAAAATAACACAGAAATGTATAGACTTTAAACCAGAGACTCCTTTATTGGGTATTATACCAGATACATACAATAAAGACTTGAAATACTTGATCGTAAATATATTAATGGCAGCCAGAATTGTATTTGCAAAAAATTGGAAAAATGAGAAAATACCAACGCAGGAGGAAGTTATTCAAAAAACAATGGAATGTGCTGAAATGAGTAAATTGACATTTGAAATCAGAGAACAAGAGGATGAACAATTTTTTAAGATTTGGGACTTGCTTTATCAATGGATACAATTACCATAATCTTGAATTGTAATAATAGAATGTGATAGGAGATATTATAAAGACATATTACTTTTATATAATTTTATAGATTTATAACAAAGTAATGGAATATTGGTATATATATGAATTGAATATTTAGAATATCTTGTTTAAAATGAAATAATAATTGTAGTTGATTATATGAGATACAATGATAAAGATGTATTTATATATATTTGATAGATATTTTATGATTTTCCAATATAATTGAAAGTAATGATATACAAATACATATTGGTGAATCATTTTTATATACTGCAAGAAATATTAAAATAAGATAGGCGATACCATAAAGATATGTTATTACTTAATAGATTTACAATGATGTAACAGATAGTTAGCATATATATGAATTTAATCTTTGGAATACATGTTTAAAAGGAAGAAATAATAAGAGTAAATTGAATATATGATTTATAATGATAATCAATGTATTAACATATAGTGGGTTGATAACTACTGATTTTATATGCAATTGAAAGCGGTGGTGCACAAATGTTTGTGACCAAATGACATGCTAAATAGATATGTAATTGATGATGATGTGTATGTTTGTGTGTGTGTGTTTTAAAATTAAAAAATTTAAAAAAAAGAACACTGTCCAACATTTTCAATGTAGAAACAAAGCTGGACAACTTTTTTTTCTAATCAAAGAGAGAGCTTCAATGGAAAATGCTTTCTTCTCATAATCTCAGCTAGGAATACCCGAAGGTCTTGCATGGTTCACAATTTGAAGCCATCTCTAATCTGATCTGCCTTCCCAGTATAATGTACAAATTTGGAACACAATTATCTCTGAATTTTGCCATGGAGTTTTTAAATTTAAAACCAAATAAGTGTGTGTGTGTGTGTGTGTATGCATGAATGTATGTCTGAATGTATGTCTGAATGTATATAACAACTAAATGCATCAACCTTGATAATACCTGTCAAAAATACAAATAAGTGTTTTTCTGCTATTTTTTTTCTTTGGAAGAACATGAAAATGGGAACAGTTATGGAGGGACAAATTAATTACATGCTGTAACACCACAAATTGATATATCCCATTTTAATATTGACCCTGAAAAAGCCAAATACTGACCCTGAGGTCAAAGTGAAGTCATACAACACAAAAGATGGAGGGTACAAAAGTATCATTCTTGGAATCCATGCATTTAATTCTCATGTGTCCTTTTAATGTTTTCACTTCTATCAGCATGTAGTGCTGCACTGTGACTTTTCACTATTATTCCTTGGCAGATAGTGGAACTGAGATACAGAAACGTCTATAAAGCCAAATTTCAGAAAAGGGTGGATTATTATTCTCGGTTTCAGAGATTGCAGATGTTTGGGGACCACGTTGCTAGAGGAGTAGCGGTGGCAAGAACATAAATCTGGCTTCCCCATTGACTTTGCTTGTCAGAAGGTTGCAAAACCTGATCACATGAGTCATGACTCCAGGGTGCTGCACCCGTGATAAATATTAATCAGTTGCTGAGTGTTCAAATTTTGTCATGTGACCACAAGAAATGCTTCAATGGTCAGAAGTGGGAAAATTGATCACAAGTCACTTTTTTCAGTTTCATTGTAACTTCATTTAGTGAACTTCGGTCACTAAATGAACTGCTGTAAATTGAGGACTACCCGTATATTCAGGACCTCTCTAGCGTTGGCTCAGCATTGGATGATCTTTGGTTAACTGTTGGAAAAGTAAATGACATGTATATGGGGGGCGGAGGTACAGATCTGCATAAACTTATCTATGCTAAGCTATTATACATGGAAATGTAGAAAGGGTCACTCCAAGCTAAACTGTGAAACAATACATATTTCACTGGAAAAGATGTGTACAAGTAGATTCAGGGGACTTCTATGCATGCTCCATCTAGCCTAGGTACAAGTGGGGGAGGTGTGTTTTCAAGGTCCTTCTCTTGGTTGCTTATCTCTAATGTACAGATAAAGGAGAATATTTGTAGCTCAGGGATGAAATAAAGGGTCCTGGGTCCTCTCTGAGCTTGGTTGTTTTCAGGCAGATGTTTCATTATCCAAACTAGGTAACATCACTCTGGCACTGATGATGTTGCCTAGTTTGAGTAATGAAATGTCTGCCAGAAAGCAACCAAGCTCAGAGAGTACCAAGGACCCCTCATCTTTAAAGTAGGTATGGACTGGATAGCTCTTTACAGACAGAGGTGGCTCCTGGAAAGTGGGACACAGCTATTCTTTTAAACTATTCTAAAAACTACCAAACTGGATTTTTGGCTGAGCAGATAGGTAACAATGGTCTCCCTTCAATTCCTGCTAAGTTTATGGACACATTGCAAAGTTTTTGCTCCCACTTGTGACTGCAGGACTGTAACTTGTTGCTTGTATCCTTACAATTGATATTGATATTGTTTCCTGATTGCTTATTTGTACCCTATGACTATCATTAAGTGTTGTACCTTATGATTCCTGATGAATGTATCTTGTCTTTTTATATACCCTGAGAGCATATGCACCAAAAACAAATTCTTTGTGTGTCCAATCACACGTGGCCAATAAAGAATTCTGTTCTATTCTATTTTCTTTACAACAATATGGAAGTGGATTGCCATTCTTTTCTCCAGGAATAACTTTTCACTTCCCAGTTTAATCTAATGGGATTTTTTCCTGATAGCTTCCTGTCCAAGACCTTACCTGAGCTGATCCACTTTAGCAGAGACCAGATTGATCAGGTGTGGCCACCCAATTCCTTTAATTGTGAGGAATTACTTTGACTCAGTAGAGCTCCTACTCCACCAGTAACAAAAGAGAGCTGTCTGTTTGACTATTGACTCACTCTATTAAGTGTTTTCTTCCCTTCTACCTTGGACCATTATTACTACAAGAAATTGGACTGTTGTTAACAGCTTCCGGTGAAGTTTTTGCACAATTGTTAAACAAATCAAGTAGTTTCTTCTAATTCCTTTGCTTTAATGAGAGAAGGAAATGGGGTTTTATTAATCATTTGGGGCTTTCAGAAATTGCCTTTAAGTGCCTCACTTTGTTAAAGAAAAAATCAATAAAGAAAAAGAAAAGCTAAGTTTGTAAATGGACACAAGTGACAAAACTCCACCAATTACCCTCCCTTACCCCCTCCTCCCTCTCCTGCCTGCCCCAAATGAAGCGCTTGCTAAGCTTCCATTAACTCAATTATCGTTTCAAAAGCATCTCTGATCATGTGTAATCCTCCTATCCACACCCCACTAGGCTTCATTTTTACATCCAGTTCCAGAATCATTAACTTGCACAAAAGTAATTTATTGGAGGGAGATAGCAGGGCTTGTCTTCTGTTCTGATTGGACCTTTGGCGCCCATTGTTTCTGTCCAGTTGGAGAGCCTGTCCTCAAGCGGTCTTATTGGCTTAGAGTAGCTGGCACACCCAGGGCCGCCAAGAGAATTATTAAGTGCTGGAACAAGACTAATATGCCCCCCCCCAACTACACATGGACACATAAATCAATAATGTCACAATAGCACATGTATTAATTACATTCAAACATACTTGCAAATATATTAAAAAGAGGACAGGTCCTTCTGTAAAAGATAATAAAAACAATACACATTAGTATATAAACAATAATGAAACAATATACATAAGCAATGAATCTAATACTAGATTGATTACAAGCTCATAACAGTTATTATAGTTGAGATGTAATGCCATTTATGTTATAACACACAAAGTATAGAGTATGTATATCACAGAAGTGAGTACACCCCCTCACATTTTGTAAATATTGAAGTATATCAGTTTAGTGGTTTCGACATTAATGGCTGTGTGTTGCATTATTTTGAGGGGACAGCACATTTACATTGTTTTCCAATGGCAGACAAGTATCATTTCTTCAGTGTTGTCACATGAAAAGATATACTTACATATTTACAAAATGTGATGTACTTCTATAACGTATATCCAACATTGTTATTCTTTTTAAAAATTTGGCTTTGTAAAAAAAAAATCCCCTTCATGGGCCCTCTTTGAGCTCCATGGGCCCCAGAACAATGTACTGACTGCACCCCCCCTCTCTTCAGGCCTGGGCACAGCTAAGTACCTGTAGATCTGCTAAGACTGTAGTTCCTAGTTATCTTTCACACTGGCTGGGTTGCAGGAGCTGTGTTTCAGCAGCCTCTGAAGGGCTACACCAGCCTTCCTGCTATAGTGGATCAAATATGCATCTAAACCTTTTCAGACAGCAGGCAGCCCTGCCTCTGTAGTAAGTTCACAAATGAGTTAGGAGAGTGACAGTCCGTTAGAGCCTCACACTAAGTTTTCAGAAACACATACTCCTTCTCTAAAGGAGGTTCAACAGAAGAGTTGTCTTTCTTTGCTCTTGCGCTCTTATAACAGTCCAAAGCAATCAGCAGGGAAAGCTTTTCAGAGGGATATTCACCAGCAAAATTGACTGCTCTGTCTGGTATCCTACCAGCAGATCCATCCCTGTATAGCCCCGATCTTATCTTGAGATTTCCTAGCCCTAATGTGGATTCTGCTGCATCCTAGGCCTCCTAAATCAGTCATCTCTTAGGGACAAATATCCTCAAAGGCAGAGGGTCTATGGCAGTGATAGCTAACCTTTTTGTTCTCGTGTGCCAAAAGCGTGCCCACTCCCATAATACAATGCGTGTGCTGCCCCCCGCACATGCGTGCATGACACCATCACCACCCACGCCACATTTTGGGCCTAGAAGGCCTCCCTGACGCTTCCTCTGACCAAACCTGGGGCGCAGTGGGCCCGCACCCCCCCAAGCTGTCCCCCACCCCCGTGCATGCCTACATTGTTACAGGAGTTATGTCCGTCTTGTATGCAGCTTTATTCCTTTCTAGCATTCATCTCCATTCTTCAGTGATGCATTTCCTGCCTCTCTAGTATTTACCTCTATCTGCTCCTGTGAGGCACTTCCTGTTCCTGTTGGATATATATATATCGATGGCTTGTATAGTGTTTTGGAGAGACCTGAAAATAAGCTGGCTAGTCACCATGGTTGGTGGAGCTCAGCTGAGGCTCATGTGCCGGCAGAGAGGCCTCCATGGGCTACCTGTGGCACACGTGCCATAGGTTTGCCACCACGGGTCTATGGGGATCCTCAGTCATCCAGGTCATGGTTGTCCCAAAGGTGCTTTTTACAAGAGGCAACTGGACTTTCTTGTTTTTCTTTGAAAATGTTTCACTTCTCATCCAAGAAGTTTGGATGAAACATTCCCCACCATCCAGTCAGAGCTGAAGCAGCTTCTTGGATGAGAAGTGAAACATCTTCAAAGAAAAACCAGAAAGTCCAGTTGTCTCTTGAAAACTCTCTACAAACTACTAACTCAAGGTAGTTCATAGTTTTGGCTTAGGGATCTTGCAGGAAAACTACCAAGACATTAAGGGTATGGGGAACTAAGGATGTTTGGGAGACCCTGCTCTTTGGAGAGACTGATTATTGCTTTGTTCAATCAAAGACAATCTTCCTTCTATGATCTCCTGGGTCTAGCCAGCCAAGCAGGCATTACTTAAGAATTTTAAAGGCACTGTCTAGTTTTCACCAGTTTATAACAACCCCATTGTTATGGGAGAGACATGTATGGGGAAACAAAACCCAAATTCCCTTTATTTAGCCTCTCAACTTACCATATGCTTTAGGGGGCACTGTGGTGCCATTTTAAAGCCAGGAGTCTCTCTCTTTTCATACACAGAGAGACAGAGTTTCCCATTCTGGTGCTCCCATTCTGCAATTCCCAGAATTCCTAGCAAAGGGGCAGGAAAGTCTGAAAATCCCCATTTGAAATCCCCATTTCGCAATTTCCACAATCCAGGCTCCAGGCATGCAAGGCTGCTGTAGGTTAGTCAGGGAGCAAAGGTTGTGTAAATACCCCAGCATTATTCTGTAGAAAGGTAGCACCCACCCTTCTACTAGAAAAATGAAATATTCTAGGAAATATTAAAAAGGCAGAATAGTTCCCCTAAAAGAGAAAGAGAAATCTTAAGGAACACAGAAATTCAGCCCCAGCAGATTTTTTTTTCCTGGTGAAAATGGCAAAGGTCGTCCCTGGAAGACAGGGCGGCCAGTTCTGAAATACGTCGGGCAGAGGTAACCACCACCAGGAAGGCCACCTTCAGTGACAAAAACTGCAGATGAACCGACCAGAGAGGTTCAAATGGGCCCCCCGTCAAGGCCCTGAGCACCAGGGGAAGATCCCACGTGGGGAACCTGTGGATGGGGGGAGGCCTGAGATTAGCCGCCCCCTTCAGAAAACGCTTGATCAGGGGGACATGGGAGAGAGAAGAAGACCCACCCCCAGGATCGATGACAAAGCCGCCACCTGGCGGCGCAACGTATTCTGCCAAAGCCCGCTTTCAAGACCCTTCTGGAGGAAGTCTAAGACGTTAGGAATGGTGGCCCTATCAGGAGAAATGTCCAGAGGAGAGCACCACCAGACAAAGGCCGTCCAGGTGGAATTGTAAATGTGGGTCATCGATGGACACCGAGACGCCTCGATGGTACGAATGACCCCGGAGGACAGATTAGCCCCCCTTAGAAGCCGCCGTTCAAGAGCCAGGCGGCCAGATGGAGCCACTGGGACTCCGGGTGAATCAGAGCCCCCTGCAGCAAGACCACCTCCGCCTGCGGAATCCTCCACGGAGGGGCCACCGACAGCTGGACCAGGTCTGCGAACCAGGGCCTCCTGGGCCAATAAGGGGCCACCACAATGACCAGTGCCCTCTCCGCCTCCACCTTCCTGATGGTCCCCGGGACGAGGGGAATGAGGGGGGGGAATGCATAAAGAAGGCCCAAGGGCCACCGGCTCCTGAGGGCGTCTGTGCCCTCCGCCGACCTGGACTGGAAACGGGTGAAAAATCGAGGAAGCTGGGAGTTCGTGGGCGAGGCGAACCGATCCACCAGAGGAGTCCCGAATCTCTGACAGATCCTCCGAAATAGTGACGGGTGGAACTGCCACTCGCCATTGTCCAGAGTCGCCCGACTCAGCCAATCCGCCTGGACGTTGGAGAGCCCGGAGATGTGTTCCGACACCAAGGACAACAGGTGCCTCTCCGCCCAGGCGCCCAGCCGCAGAGCCTCCAGCCAGAGGGCCCAAGAGTGGGTCCCCCCTTGACGATTGATGTGGGCCTTGGTGGCCACATTGTCCATCAGGAGGAGCACATGACGCCCCTCCACCGAGAACTGAAAATGACACAGAGCCAGGCGGGCCGCATTCAGCTCCAGCTAATTTATGTTGTGGCAGAGATCCGAGGCCGTCCACCTGCCCTGAGCCATCTGAGAGCCCACCAGGGCCCCCCACCCGAACAGACTCGCATCTGTGGTGACGGTCACCCTGTCCAGCTCCCAGAAGCAGCAGCCCCGCTGAATGGCCGGGGAAAGCCATCACGCCAGAGAGACCCGGACCCCCGTCGGGAGATGGAGAGTCCGAAGACAATTGCTCAGCTGCCCCCTCTGAAAGGGGATGAGCTCCCACTGGAGAGGCTGAAGGTAAAGCCTGGCCCACGGGACAATCCCTATGCAAGAGACCATCTTGCCCAATAACAGTGACAGAGAGAGGACCGAAGCTAACCGCCTTCCACGAATGCTTTCCGCCAGTTGACGAAGGCTGCTCTGACGTTCCGGGGACAGCCGCACCACCCCCTACACGGAGTCTATGACCACCCCCAGGTGTAGAATACACGTGGAGGGGGAAAGATGGCTCTTGGTGAAGTTCACCAAAAAGCCCAGGCTCTGAAGGTTCCGAATGGTGAGCCAAAGATCCGAGATGGCCTGAGGAAGAGACCCCGCCTGAACCAAGACATCATCCAAATAACATTGGAGCTGCACTGGGATGGAGCGCAGGTGAGCCGCCAGGGCTGCCAGAACCTTCGTGAAAGTCCGGGGAGCCGAGGCCAGCCCGAAGGGAATAGCCCTGTATTGGTAATGGCAGGACCCATGCGAGAACCTCAGGAACCGGCGTTGAGCGGGCAGAATAGGTATGTGACGATAGGCCTCCGTGAGGTCCACGGAGGCCAGGAAGTCCCCTTTTCTGATGCCCTGAAGGATAGATTTGAGGGAGGACATTTTGAAATGCCTGTACACCAGGAACCAGTTCAGGCGCTTGAGGTCTAAAATCGCCCTCCAACCCCCCGTGCTCTTCGGAACCACGAACAGATTGGAGTAGTGGCCCAAGCCTCGTTCCTCTAGAGGAACTGCCTCCATCACCCAAATGGCGAGAAGGTGGGTGATCGCCTGATCCATCAGGCGGCGGCGCTCCCAGCTCCGAGACGGAGGGAACGACCTGAAGAGGTTCGGAGGGGTGGAGAGAAATTCTAACCTGAGACCGTGACGAACCGTGGCTTGGACCCAAGCGTCCAAAGTGATTTCGTCCCATTGATCTGCATAGAGGGAGAGGCGGCCGCCAATTGGACGACTTGGGTTCGAGTCACTTCCCCCTGCGGAAGGGACGGCCGCCTCCTCCACGAAAGGGCCGCCTGGACTGGTTCTGGAAACGATTCCTGTCCTGAGAGGACGACCCAGGGAACTGTCTATCAGAGTGGAAAGAAGAAAAACACTGGTTATAGCCGTAATCCGCAGCCCTATACCTTTGTCTACGGTAAGGGCGTGACTTAGTCTCGGGCTTCTTAGCATTAGAAGGAAGAACCTTCTTCTTGTCCTTATCCTCTACAAGGATGGGGATGAGGGCCTCCCCGAAAAGATTGGGTCCCTTGAAAGGGGCGGCCGCCAAATCCCACTTTGCCTTGTTATCCATCTGCCAGTGATACAGCCAAAGGAGCCTACGAGAGGTGACCAAAGTGGCCAGGGCACTGGAAGCAAACTTGACCGTGTCCAGGGTCGCATCAGGCTGCCATGATCTTGAAGAGATCTTCATCCTGGATGGGGATGCGCTCCTGGAGCTTCTTAAGCCACATGACGGTGGCGTGTTTAAAGTAGGAGGCCGAAGCCGCAGACTTGATAGCCCATGCCGTGGCATTAAAATTCTTCTGCAAGTTAAGCTCCGCACGCTTATCCTCCGGCTTCAACTTATCCGCCGCATCGCCTGATACCACCGGAGAGGAGGAAACAAGGGCGGCCACCGGGTTGTCTATGGCTGGCAGCTGAATGGCCTGAGTAAAGGTTTGCTCCACGTTATAGTGCCGGCGGTCATTACTCCCAGGGGCTGAGAAATTGGAGACGCAAGCCCATTGGTTGGTCAAGACCTCCAGAAACAGGGGAGGAGCTGGAATCTCCTCCTTGTTCGTGGCCGTGGCAGAAAACATGGCCATGTCAGGATCCCTAGGGGGTGGCACCGAAGGATCCCCCGTTCCTACCTTGGTTGTCTGCCTTGCCTTGTCTAAGGGGATTTTGAACATGTATTTATTTATTTATTTATTTAATTAACTTGTATGCCGCCCACTCTCGGAAGACTCAGGGTGGCTTACAAATAAGAAGGGAAAGGGGGGATATAAAAAAAAACAGTTAAAAATTCAACAACATTCATAACATAAGATGGGGCTGGATAATTCAACAGCCCCAGGTCTGCCGGAACAGCCAGGTCTTGGTTGCTTTGCGGAAGGCCGGAAGGGTAGTGAGGGTCCGGATCTCAACGGGGAGATCGTTCCATAGGGCCGGAGCAGCAACAGAGAAGGCCCTCCCCCAGGGGATCGCCAGCCGACATTGGCTGGCAGATGGAATCCGGAGGAGGCCTAGTCTGTGCGATCTAATAGGTCTCTGGGAGGTAACTGGCAGGAGGCGGTCTCTCAGGTAGCCAGGTCCGATACCATGTAGGGCTTTAAAAGTAATGACTAGCACCTTGAAGCGTGTCCGGAGACCAATGGGAAGCCAGTGCAGCTCACGGAGGATAGGTGTAACGTGGGTGTACCTAGGTGCACCCACAATTGCTCGTGCGGCTGCATTCTGCACTAGCTGAAGTCTTCGAACACTCTTCAGGGGCAGCCCCATGTAGAGCGTGTTACAGTAATCCAGTCTTGAGGTGATGCAGGCATGAGAGACTATCCGAAGGGCCTCCGGGTCCAGATAGGGTCGCAATTGGTGCACCAGGCAAACCTGGGCAAAGGCCCCCCTGATCACAGCTGACAGATGATGTTCTAATCTTGTCGGGATTGAGTGCAAGCTTGTTCGCTCCCATCCAGACCCTAACAGCCTCCAGGTACTGGCACATCACTTCTACCGCTTCACTGAGTTGGCATGGGGCGGACAGATACAATTGTGTATCGTCCGCATATTGATGATATTTAATGCCGTGCCGGCGTATGATCTCACCCAGCGGCTTCATGTAGATGTTAAATAGGAGGGGGGACAGGACCGAACCCTGCAGCACCCCATAATTGAGGGGCCTAGGGGTCGATCTCTGCCCTCCAACCAACACCGACTGTGACCTGTCCGAGAGGTAGGAGGAGAACCACCGAAGAACGGTGCCTCCCACTCCCACCTCCCGCAACTGTTGCAGAAGGATACCATGGTCGATGGTATCGAAGGCCGCTGAGAGGTCAAGAAGCACTAGGATAGAGGAGTGATTCCTATCCCTGGTTCACCAGAGATCATCGATCAGCGCGACCAAAGCAGTTTCCGTGCTGTAACCAGGCCTGAAACCGGACTGAAAGGAATCCAAATAATCTGTTTCATCCAAGGATCGCCGGAGTTGAAAGGCCACCACTTTCTCAACAACCTTCCCTACAAAGGGGAGGTTGGAGACTGGACGATAGTTACTCAAAATGGCTGGATCCAGAGAAGGCTTCTTCAGGAGGGGTCTCACCACCGCATCCTTTAGGAGGTGCGGGAAGGTTCCCTCCCGGAGAGAGGTGTTAACTATCATCTGGATCCAGCCGCGTGTCACCCCCCTGCTGGTCGAGACCAGCCAAGAGGTGCACGGGTCCAGTATACAGGTGGAGGCACTCACCGCTCCCATGGCCTTGTCCACTTCCTCAGGAGCGACAAGTTGAAACTCGCTCCAAGAAATCCGCTCAAGACCTTCCCCCGGTACCTCAGCTGGTACCGTGCAATTGAAGTCCAGATCTGTCCGAATCCGAGCGACTTTATCCGTTAGAAACTGAACAAATTCCTCAGCTCTACCCTGTAAAGGGTCGTCCGCATCCCTCCCTTTCAAGAGGGAGCGGGCTATTCTAAACAAGGCGTATTCTAAACATGGCCGGAACAAAGAGGCCCTTAGAAGAGGGCTCATCAGGAAGACCTGCATTTTCATCATCCGAGAAGCCCATGTCCTGGAGGTTCTCCCCCACCCCGCCAAGAACGAAGCCTCGCTAACCATGGAAGGAGAGGAAGCCCGATACTGGGCCCTGCCCAGCCCCCCATGCTTGGAAGAAAGGGAGCCTTTGTCCTGCTGGGCAATGCCCCGTGAAATGGCTGCAGAAATAAGCCTTTTAATACCTTCAGGAAGGTTATCCAAATCCTCTACATCCCCATAAGTAGAACTAAGCCCCTGAGGCACCAACCTGCGAGAGGTACAGGAGCCCCTAGATCCTTCAAAGGATCACCTGAAGGGGAACCCCTCCCCCTGGAATAGGCCCGAGGCCTGTCAGGGGAGCTCGAGGAGGAAGCAGGGCTAAGCCCCCTAGGGGAAAACTGGCTAGAAATAGGCCCAAGAGGAGACCGGGACCTGTCCCGGGATGAGGGCCTGGCTGACCTGGCCTGCCTCTCTGCCCTGGCAAACGTCTTCTCAATTGCCCTATGCCGCCTGGCCTCCTCCCTGGTGGAGGACCTAGAAGGGCGCTGGGGAGCCAAGGATCCCGGGGGGGGAACCCCCTGCCCAACCTCCTGCTCCAGGGCCTCCTCACCCCTGATCGGGCCCACCACCTGGCCCTGGGGTATCTCCGCTCCCTCATCCATAGCCTACTCATGTGTCCGACGAGGGAAGCAGGAACACAGGCCTCCGTAGGCCCCACCGGGACCAGGGCCCAAAAGGCTGTGGGGAATAAGGCCAAAACCTCTCCTTGCCAGGCTTCCCCTTCATTGCAGGCCGAAGCAGAGGCCTCTCGCACGTGGCGGGAGCCAAAATGGCCGCCGGAGCTCCGTGCGTAAGCGGCCGCCAACAAGCACAAGCAGCTCAGCCAGACTTCCAGAGGCCGGCGCCGCACCAAACGCAGTCAGGGAGAGTCACGCCGCACCCAGGCACGCTCTCCTCACCCCCGCTCGTCCTCCTACACAGCCAGGCAATTATCAGCGGAACAGCAGCCGCCCGGAGTGAACAACTGTTCTGCGGGCGGCTTGAGTGCTCCACGTGGCGCCGAAGCTGCTGCCGCCGCCGTTCCATACAGGGAGAGCTGCTCCGTTAGCAGCTGAAAATGGGAGCTGGCACCTCCGCAATCCCGGGGATAGGGCTGAGGCTCCAGGCCTGCGGGGAGGAGGCTAAAATGCCCCACAGGGCCCTCCCCAACCACCCGAGGCAGAGAACTGTCCCTTGGGGCCGCAGCTGCACAATTTAGAATTTAGTAAAACTTTTAAAGTGCCCAATTAAGACAAATAGAAACGAGATCTCAATAAAACTAACCTACCTATGGAAATTCTCAACAGTACTTGGACCAAGAAAGACTGAGAGAAACTGGGCCAGGAATGGAAGGCACTAGTATTTAAGGCTTTGCTCTCAGTCTTTGGACCAATCAGGCTTTGAGAAAACCCACAGGTGACCACTCCCTCCCCTCCTCTGGAAAACAACACAGACTGATTAGCACAGATTAACTAGGAAGCAAAAAATATTTAGGGTCCTGTTGTATTTAGGCTGAAGCCTGAATCGTAGCACTCTTTGTAATCCATTTCTTTAGATTCCTTATTTCATCTGTCCCAAATTTTAACAAAAACAAAACAAAACAAAACAAAACCCAATGTAGTGGATATTAGAAGGGCAATAGCTGTGACATGTAGGTCCAAATAAAACAGTTGCCTTTGGATAATTAATTCCCAATTATCCTTTCTACATGACCCACATATGTGGATCACAAGCTCCTGTCTGCTCCCCGTTTGCCTCCAGTTCAGTTCACATCCTCATACACCACTCTTTCCTTGAAAATGAGATATATATCTTGTCTGAGTTTCCTGCACCACAGCTACTTTATTTACTGTATTTTACTATGTACTTAATGTTGTAGAAGGCACAGTAAACAAAGTAAGAACAAGACACGTGCCTGCCAAGACAGCCTGCAATCTAAAATAAATGTACAAATAATGGCAACAGGCTGTGCTCTGCAGAATAAGAATGAAGTGTTTAGCATCCTTCCCCCCACCCAACCGTGGAAAACAAGAGAGAGAGATTGGATGCAATGAACGTACAGCCTCCATTCAGTCACTCAAAAAATGAGTTTGCCCATGATAACCCAAATTGAATTGAATTGAATATTTTCACCTAAGGCTACATAAATGGTAGCCAGAAATCTTTGAGCAATGGATCACTTTTCTTGGATGAAATAACTGTGCTGGACAAATTTCACTGGCACACTATTCCTTAGATACTACTCGTAATCTAACCTGCTAGGAAAGCTTCGATCAACTGTTTTGGATGGAATATCAAATCCCACTAATATTTCTTTGCCTGCTCCTAAAACAGGAAAAGTTACTGATCTTCAAGCCATGTTTTCTGCACAGCTATAATTCTGGAGATATTTCTCTTGTCTACCTCCTTTTCTTTTAAGAGTTCTTCCCCAGAGTTGGGAGAGCAAAGTGAGATGAAAACAGCTATACATTTTTTTTTCTTTTTTTCTTTTCTCTCTCTTTCTTTCTCTCTCTCTCTCCTCTGTTCTTTGATTGGATGAGCTGCAGAAATAAGAAAATCAACCTTTTGTCAATGAAATAAAATGGTAGATTATCTGCTTTCTGCTAAAATAAGAAAAAAATCAACTGGATGTTTCCTTTTAAGGAAAAGAGATATGAGAAAAAGGAGATGGGTCAATAAAGGAGAGAGGCAGCTAGGCTCAGTAGAAAGGAGGAAACGTAAAAGGGATGTGTGTATGTGTATATATATATATACACATACACACACACATACACACATCCCTTTTATATCCCTAATATATATATATATATATGTTATATTTATGCTGATAAATAAATAAAGGGAGACTAGTATAGATCTATTTCAAGCTATTTAGCTCTCATCAGCTAGCCATACCCAAGTTTGGGAATCGAACCTGTGCTCCATTGCCTCCCAGGCAGGGAGTTAACCATTTGAGCTACAGAGAACGACTCCTTATCAGCCAGCCAGGGTGGGAGATATATACTTAAAGTCACAACCCCTGGTATGCCCAAGTATGGGAGGAAGGTCACACTTCCACTCTCTGTCATTAGGCTCGTCACAAGAGACCATCCAGACAGAAACCCAATATTTTTTACTGTTGCCTTTTTTGTTACATTTGTTATATTTATGCTGATAAATAAATAAAGGGAGACTAGTATAGATCTATTTCAAGCTATTTAGCTCTCATCAGCTAGCCATACCCAAGTTTGGGAATCGAACCTGTGCTCCATTGCCTCCCAGGCAGGGAGTTAACCATTTGAGCTACAGAGAACGACTCCTTATCAGCCAGCCAGGGTGGGAGGTATATACTTAAAGTCACAACCCCTGGTATGCCCAAGTATGGGAGGAAGGTCACACTTCCCAAAATATTGGGTTTCTGTCTGGATGGTCTCTTGTGACGAGCCTAATGACAGAGAGTGGAAGTGTGACCTTCCTCCCATACTTGGGCATACCAGGGGTTGTGACTTTAAATATATATATATATATATATATATATATATATATATATATATATATATATATATATATATATGTGTGTGTGTGTGTGTGTGTGTGTGTGTGTGTGTGTGTGTGTGTGTGTGTGTGTGTGTGTATTCACAGCTACATTTATACACACAGACACTCTGAAATGATAATAGATAGATAGATAGATAGATAGATAGATAGATAGATAGATAGATAGATAGATAGATAGATAGATAGATATGAAAAATAGATATAGACAGACAGAGACAGGGATAGAGATAGAGAGGCAGAGAAGAAACAGAGTCAGGGGATTCTTCCGTTAAATCATGGCACCCCTCATCTTGCCTAATTCCCCGGACACTTGCCCTCTTGTCAGAAAAGAGAAATGCCAACTTCCTTTGCCAGAAATCTGCCCCCTCCTCCTAGTCTAGAGTTGCATGCTATGTCATTTAGATCCCCCCCCCTTTTTTTTCTCTCCACAACATCAAAGGAAACTGCTATGAGGAGGAAAAAAAGAAGGTTTTGCAATGCCAGTTAGCTATTTTAAGCCTCATCTGCTGGCCACTTGGAGTGAACATGGCTGAGTAGTTGGCTCAAGAAGGGGAAGGTGAGGACAGCTGTCAGGTGCTGCTGCACTGTGGCATAAAAACACTGCTCATGGGGGAGGGAGGCCAGCCATGTGTGGAAGGAGACCTCGCAAGATCAAACCACACATTAATGGACAGATTGGAATTCATGGGGGAAAGAGGGGAGGGCTTCACTCGAAACCCCCTGCGGGATGCCTGAAGCACAACCCCTTTTTCTCCTAAGTACGTTGCAATAAGAGATTCTAAGGAGGAATCTGAGACTTGGGAACATCACAAAGTAAATAAGAAGCATCCAGTGAAGAAGGCTATAGAGAAGAGTACAGCTAAACAGCACAACATTCATCCAACAATGGCTTTGAAGCCGGAGAGAAACAGGCTGAATCTTACAGCTGCATTCCAGCCGGAGGACTGTGGAGCTTCTCAGAGGCCTGAAATACTGTAAGAGCCTCTTACTGCTAGCTAAATGTCAATAGCATTACTTCCCGTTTTGCTTAAAGGGAATCCTACTTTTCCCAAACTGATGCCCTCCAGATGTGCTGAACTACGACTGCCATCATTCCCATTGAGCGGCACAGATTTTAAAGGCCGGCTGAGCTAGCCAGGGAATGGAAAGCTTAATCCAACTTTTTAATGTCTCATGCTCAGGGATAGCGATACCCACAACCACTCAATATTTTATAAGGCAACACAGACCCAGGATATTATGAGGGTTGTTGGCACATCGTCTCCCCATTTAAATTAAAGGAAGCTGAGCTCTTGCAGTGTTATTTTAACTCTGCTCTTATATCAGCATTTTTTTTAAAAAAAAACCATTCAATTCAGGGTAGGCACCCTCTTACTTACACAACTTAGCTTTCTGACTTTGTTCTTTGTAGCATTTCAAGGAAACCATCCGAATTAATCCTTCCAAAGACCCCCAGAATGCAAAAGTTGTGCGTTAGGCTAATTGAATTAACATGATTTATGCACACAACCAATCTTGAACACAGATGCCGCCGAAATACAGGGCCAGAGAGCATTCTCTGTGGAGAACCCAGGTGCTCAGCATAAAACCCCTCGGGACTGAATTCCAAGGGAAGGCAATAGCCCACCGCATCATTTCTTCAGAGGCAAGCTTGGAACTAGAAGCTCCCATCAACCTGGGAGACCCAGAACTGTCCACACAAACAAACACAGCATAATATCAGCTTTCTCTCAACAGATGCCTTTCAGATGTGTTGGATTAGAACAGCTTCCCCCACCCCCTTCTGACTGAGAATTGAGGCACAATGCATCTGGAAGCTACTGAGTTGGGAAAAGCTTTATCCCATAGTGTGTGTAGAGGGGGGAAGGGGAGAGTCACATAAACAGGCCTAAAAAGGATATCAAAATGGCAGCATGACACATTGGAAAGATAGCATCTGCCTATTGTTGTTTAGTTTGATATATGCCACCCAATAATCGATAATTCTGTAATTTGAGATTGGCTAGTGGGTGTCACATGGCCCCGGGCATGTTACACTTTGTCATTTATATAGCATACTTAATGCACACTGTACTTTACCATATTTATCTTGTTCGCCCTCACACTCTGAGAGAAGGCAGGTCATTATCATCCCCACTTTATAGATGGAAAATTGAGGCTGAGAGATAGTAAATTGCCCGAGGCCACCCAGAGTGCTCTTGTCTGACATGGAATTTGAACTGAGGTCTGCCATTCCCTATTAACACTTTATCCTCTGAGCCGCACCAGCTTTTTAATATTGTTTGACTGGCTGAATGAAATTTTAGCACATTCTATTGTCATGCAAGTCCTAAACCTATCAGGCCAATCAATACAGAATGCTGGATAATCCTATTAATGAGGATAAAATTCAGCAAATATTTAGGTTTCAGCCCAAACTGCACTTTTAAAAGTCACCTTTTAAAATTATTTTGACTGAGCAGAGGACACAAACAAGAGTAGAGATTTCTCATAGACAAGAGACTGCATTCATATGTTCCAGCTTCAGCTTGGCAGGGGTGGAAGAAATGCTTATTTAACGAGTCACTGAACAGTTGGGAACACTTTTAAGATCCTGACAGATCACCAAAGGGATCCAGATTCCAGAGCAATTTCTTTGCTTCTACCCAAAAGTAGAGCAAGCAATTTTTTAAAAACTTCTTTTGGTTTTATTATGTACACAAGGGACTCCTCACACTTATGCTGATAAACATTTTCTTGTGCCAATGATGCAAAGTAGCAGCAGAGAATTCTCTTCTATCACATATTGCCCTTGCATAGACTATAACCCATCAAGTTAATAAAATTAATGTATTAAGAGAAAGAGGCAATTTTCCTAGCAATCAATTATAATATCTGGTTGTTGAGAAAATGTAATCTCTCGCTCCTCTCTGAGTGCATCCATTTCAGTTTGGATAGCTGCTGGAACCCTGACACTTGAAATGACAAATGTGTCTACTGGCTTTGAAATGTTCACTTCCATTCTGTCTGTGACATAATTGGTTACCATTGACACCTTTCCCTCCACTGTATCTTTCTGAGAGTTGTTTTGAGGACTCTGAGACAGCCATCATATGCAGGTGCTAAATTCATTTCCCAATCAGTTTCCTCCCACAAGAGGAGGAGAAAGCCATAGCACCCAAGGTGAAAATATGGCAACCATGCCCATGGTCCATAGGGATGTTACTAATGCCTTGGTAAGTGCATTCACTTTTGGTCACCACAATGTAGAAAAGATGTGGAGACTCTAGAAAGAGTGCAAAGAAGAGCAACAAAGATGATTAGAGGACTGGAGACTAAAACATATGAAGAACGGTTGCAGGAACTGGGTATGTCTAGTTTAATGAAAAGAAGAGCCAGAGGAGACATGATAGCAGTGTTCCAATATCTCAGGGGTTGCCACAAAGAAGAGGGAGTCAAACTATTTTCCAAGGCACCTGAGTGTAGAACAAGAAGCAATGGGCGGAAACTAATCAAGGAGAGAAGCAACTTAGAACTGAGGAGAAATTTCCTGACAGAACAATTAATCAGGGGAACAGCTTGCCTCCAGAGGTTGTGAATGCCCCAACACTGGAAATCTTTAAGAAGATGTTGGATAGCCATTTGTCTGAAACAGTAAAGGGTTTCCTGCCTAGGCAGGGGGTTAGACTAGAAGACCTCCAAGGTCCCTTCCAACTCTGCTATTGTATTATATTGTATTGTCCCATTATCATTGTCACTATCACATCCCATGCCATCTACACCTGAAGAGAACCAACAACCTCAAGAAAATGGGATAAACCATCAGCATACTGCCCCAGCTCCCAACCAGTGTCACTTGTGAATCCTCTGGGTCAGTGGCCATCTTTTACCACTCATAAGAACTATTTTGGAGCACCACTCAACAAAGGAAGGGAAGAGACCACCAAACATAGCAATACCCATCTTAACCCTCATCAGAGAAGGTTAAGAGACTTGCTATCATCAGCTGATTTAATGTCGAGGAGGAGGAGGAGGAGGAGGAGGAGGAGGAGGAGGAGGAGGAGGAGGAGGAGGAGGA
The DNA here is from genome assembly GCF_051295495.1 of Thamnophis sirtalis. NCBI lineage: Eukaryota > Metazoa > Chordata > Lepidosauria > Squamata > Natricidae > Thamnophis > Thamnophis sirtalis. The sequence continues at coordinate 133,840,901 of NW_028261383.1, forward strand.
GGAGGAGGAGGAAACTGTTTTGCCCTTGCCATACATCCATTCCACCCCTTCTTCCCCATCCTGAGGTCTCTTCTCAACCTTCCTCCACTGCTGTCTTGGAGCCTCCAGCTACATTTCTGCAGGGGGCAACCTTACAACATGTCCAAGAACACCTGTGTTATCAGGACTGGTCAGGCAATTGCATGGGAAGACAGGGTTATAAAGAGGTTACTTGAAATGGTTCACTGGTGGGGGGAGGCAGAGATTAAATTAGAGAAAAGTCGTATAGCTGTCTGCAGACGGGGGAATTGCCCGTCCTCATCCGTTTTATTGTCTTCTTAGCTGCCGCAGCTTTGCCATTGCTATGTAGGCAGCCTCCTCTGGGTGGATTCAGCAGCCTGTTAAATGCATGGCCTCCCTCAGCAGGCAGTACAGCATTCCTCAGCCTGACACCCACCAGCCATGCTGGGAGTGCAACTCCTAAATTCTGCAAGTTGCTTTCTCAACCCAACCCAACTCAATCCGCCCAGAGGGTGTGGGTAAGGAGCACTGCCTGAGGGGAGCAGGTGTGTCTTTTTAAGGACAGCAGGAAATCCCCAGGGATTTCTAGGGATGGTGCTGATAGCAGGGGAAGGCATACACTGATTTCATTGTCCATCTATTCCTTTGACAGGTCAATTTTCTCTGGTATTTTACAGGGGCTTTTGGGTGCACAAGAAATTTAATCTCCCAGCTGATTTATTTGCTTACCTGGTCTTTGTTTGAAAGTATTCTGTGGCCTCTTTGACTCCAGCTGCGCAGAAGCAAAGTGTCCCATTTCAGGAGGGCCCCCTGCTATGATTTTGATCTCTCCTCTTCCTGATCTCACTTTGCCGTCTGTCTCTAGAATGGTTGAATGGCAATTTAGACCAATTCTGTGCCTTTCAGAGGTTCCAACTACAGTTTCCCTAATCCCCAGTCAACAGGGCTGATTGGGGATTATGACGCTTACAGTTCAATATCTCTGGAAAGAGCTGAGCTGGGAAATGCTGATGTAAGAAAAAAAGATTACCACGGCATTAGCTGTTTTCTTCTGTATTGTTTCTGTTTCCGACTGTTACCACAAAAAACACTGGATAACATACAGGAACTTCTGATTTAGATAGAGCTATTGGGGGGGGGGGAATCAAGGATCAGGTTAAGCCATGGTTTGTTTTAATCATAGCTTGTTGAACAAGTCACAGCGGCCAGAAAAGGGGGGGGGGTTTCCTCAGAGAAACATGCCCTTCGGAGTTTCAAGTGAGACATAAACTGTAATTTCAGAGTAAGGGTGAGGGGGTGGCTGTTGTCATCCAGAGGGCTTTAGGACAGCGGTCACCAACTGGTGGTCCATGAGAAAATTTTGGTGCTCCGCAGAAAAATTATTTGCATTTTTTATATTGCACTAAATCAGGGTTCCTCAAACTATCCCCCCTGGGATGAGTATGTGGAATGAATGTTTGTGTTGCTGCAGAGAGTCTCCCACTTCTGGATCTTTTTGTATGGGTCATAGAGGGCAGAATTCTGACTTGGGGTCTGTTTCACCCTCCTGCTGTGGGGCTTTGGGCGAAGGCTGGAGGGAAGTGCTCCTGGTGGCAAAGAGCCAGACGGCCTTGTTCCAGTGGGACTGCATCATAGCCTGGAACTGGCTGACCATCTCAGCCCACTGAGCCTCCAGGTGCCAGTACCTGGCCTTGCACTCCCGCAGATCTTCCCTCTGCTTGGAAAGCCTATGCTCATAGTCCTCAGTGAGGTGCTTCTGCTGAGCCAAGGTGGCGCGGTGGTTAAATGCAGCACTGCAGGCTTCTTCAGCTGACTGCAGTTTTGCAGTTCGGCTGTTCAAATCTCATCGGCTCAGGGTTGACTCAGCCTTCCATCCTTCCGAGGTGGGTAAAATGAGGACCCGGATTGTTGTTGGGGGCAATATGCTGACTCTGTAAACCACTTAGAGAGGGCTGAAAGCCCTATGAAGCAGTATATAGGTCTAACTGCTATTGCTATTGCTATTCTTGGCCAGATCCAATTTGAACTGAGCCAGCTGTTTTGCCAACTCTTTCTCGTGGTGGCTGCTTAGCTCCAACAACTGTTTCCTGTTGGGCCCTAAGGAGGCCTGGTGGGCAGGGAGTGGGTGGGAAGGAAGGGGTGAGTAGAGGCTGGCGAGGCACCCCTTGACGTGAGTGACATAAAGTTGGCCACGCCCATCCAGTCACATGACCACCTAGCCATTCCCATCCGCCCAGTCAATAGGCAGATCATATTAGTGGTCTGCAGAATTTAAAATTATGAATTTAGTGATCCCTGAGGTCCCAAAGTGCTTTAGGAGGTACTCTTTAGGGGGATTGGCTCAGACATGAAACGTGTTGTTCTAGAAGCACACGCATAACTGCCTGCATCACACTCTTCTGGACTCTCTTCAAGGGCAGCTGCATGCACATCACATTAGAGGTTTCCAATCAGAAGATGACTATGGCATGAGATGACTATGACTCTCTCTCCAATCCAGGAACAGGCACAACTGGTGAACAACACAAAGTTATGCAATGGCCCTCCTAGCCAGACCTGCCACTACTCTTCCAGCAAGAGTTGTGAGTCCAGGAGGACTCCCAGATTGCACACTGGGCCTATCTGGGGCAATGCAACTTCATCCAGCATCAAAGGTATTATAATCCTGGAACTGGCAGGCTGCAAAACCAAAAGTCACTCAGTCTCACCAGAATTCAGCTGAAGCCTGTTTTTCCACATCCAGACCTTCCATCGCATCATTTAGTTTGCCAGGGACAGACATATATAGTTAAGTATTGTCAGCATGCTAATGATCTCACCCTGTGGCAATGGATGAGCTCACCCAGCGGCCTCATATAGATGTTGAACAGGAGTGGAGACAGCACCAAATCCTGTATCATAACACTGAATAGGGGCTGAGGGCTTGAACTCTCCTTCCCATTGACTGGACGCAACCTTGCAATTTGTCTCTCACCTCGCTCCTCCACCTCAGACTGGGTCACCAACTACAGATCTTCAGCCACAATTCTGCCCCCCCCCCAAAAAAAACCAAACAAACCCACATGACACCACCACAAGTGACAGGGAAGCAGGGAACCAGGAGGCAAGTGATAGGCAGCAAATAGGTGGTGGCAAGTGGCAAGCGTGACCAGTAACAAGTTTTCCAGACAAATTCTCCAGATGTGGCAGCAAATGTGCAAGAGGCAGGCAAATGGCAGAAAACAGGCTGCTTCAAGTGACAGGCAGGATGTAGCAGGCCAGAGGCTCGGCAGCAGGAAAATACAGGCCAGCCTATCTCCAAATGCTTGACTCTCAACATAGGCCAGTGCCAGGCAAGCTGGCCTCTTTGATCCTCCCCTCTCCCCTTCTCTCCCTCAGGCTTGCCCCACAGAGGCCTCTCCTATCTTATCCCCTTCTCTCCCTCAATCTAGCTGCTTAGCGTCAGAGTGTTTTTCCTGATCCTAATCCTGACCCTAACACCCAAGTGGCCTTTGGAACAGAGTTCCTCTCAGGTGGGGATGGGGAATAGAATGTCTAACTCCTAGCATCAGAGCGTGTTAATACTAATATAGCAAATACTAATGCTCTGATCGTCATTTTGAAAAATCCTTTCTAGGATTTTTCTAGAAGCCAAGAGGAACATATGTGCCAAATTTCAAGTTTTACGGTTCTGGAGATTTTGTGATGCTACGTGAGTGGCATTTCGCTTTTATAGAGAGATTCATAGAACAACACAAATGCCCTAAATGTAAATGGAGTATTTTTCAGTGAGAACCTAGCAGGGTTTTTTCCATCTTGTATTCCATGTGGAAATCTTCTATCTAAGTATAATAATGCTCCAAGAATCCTTGGTTATGATCAAACCATTGTCAAAGATTATTGCATCACAGCAATCTTTTCCGCTGAGTTCTGAATAACACTGTGTGTGTGTGGGGGGGGGGGTTATATTTTGCTGCTCTCTTTTACCCTGTCTGAATTTCCTTACTATGATTATGTGAATCATTTTATAATAGCTAAAAGGCTGACCTAGAAATAGCTTACATGTGGAAAAAGATATTTTTCATAAAAATGCTCCATACTGGAACAATTTGCCGGGAGAACTCTTTAAATAACACTGCAAAACTTTTATTCATTTACAAGTAGCGATGGTGCTGGGGTTGTAGGCCAGGCACATAGCGCAGGTTTGCTCCTCCCTTTTGCACTCTCAACACAGCTCCTGTCCTGCTTTATTTTCTCATTTCCCACAGTTCGTTCTTCCTCTCTTCTTTACCTACAAATCACACATCTTTCTCTTACTACCAGCAATCTTGAGTTTTTCAAATAATTATGCCATACATGACCACAGGAAATTTTGTAGACTGCAGTGTAAATGACACAGAGAATTCCATGTGAAGGATACAACAGCCCAATTACGCAACTACAGTAGGAATCACCTAAAAAATGGGAAGGTTTTGACCAAACCTGGAATATACTAATTTAGACGTACAAAATAATTGAATCTAATTTAAAGAGAATTGCAATCCTGTCCTGTGGGATCTGTGGCCAAGTAACTTGTATATTTCCAAGGTGTTACCTTTGAATGAATAACTTCAAAAGTTCTGTTTTCTCTGTTTCATTGTTAAACTGGATTTGAAGTGGGCAGCACTTCAAACAGAGGATACCTTCAAATGGAGGACTGCCCACAACAGCTGTTCAAATAGGGAAATGTCTCCTACACAACAGAACAAGAGGCGCTCTATCCAAAACTCTTTCTAAAACTAAAATTCCCAGGGATCTATCTGTAGAAGGGGCTTGTGATAGCTAGCTTTAATAAGTACTAATCACTGATTATCAGCTCCTTCCGAAGTAGATTTTATGTCTTCTATTAATGGATGGTTTGTTAAGATTTTAAAATCCAGTTGTATTATGGCAGTGATTATTATAATGCCAAAACTCTATATGGCTAAGCATTCCAATTGCAATTTTTAATCGGACTTGAAACTAACAACATCTTTATTCTCATTATGTATTGTTGGAAGAAATGTCCTTCTGGGTTCAGTTCCAAGTGGGGGAAAAGACACTGGAAACATGGAGGCTGCTTGGAAAGATGGTTTTAATGATGGACAGAACCACATGGTTTGAGGTCTTGGGGGAAAAGGTGATCACATGCTTCCAGATGTTGGGTGAAGAAGAAAAGAGAGAGAGAGAGAGATGCTGAAAGTCCCTGGTTTTATGCCCTCTCTGGCCTTTGATCTTGATCTTGTATTCTGATTGGTTGTCAGACTCCCATGGGGCTGTGTTTTGAGTCCAAATTTGGTTCAGCATTGCTTCTTCCCAGGTGCCCTGTGGTGAGATGGGTAAAGGGCTAATATTATCATGCCTTAATCCCGTCACCCTGGAGCTGAAGGGGGAGATCTTCGTTATGTAGAATAGACTGGTTTTTTTAATGGCCCATTGACAAAGGTGAGGGCTATTAAGAGTGAGTCTGTTTTCTTCCTAAAAACATGTTTCTCCATTTCTTATCCAGAGAAGTATACTGTATATACTCGAGTATAGGCCGACCCGAATATAAGCCGAGGCACCTAATTTTACCACAAAAAACTGGAAAAGTTATTGACTCGAGTATAAGCCTAGGGTGGGAAATGCAGCAGCTACCGGTAAATTTCAGAAATAAAAATAGATACCAATAATGTTTTTGAATATTTATTTCAAAGAAAAACAGTAAACTAGCGGTGTATTCAATGAAATACTTCACTCACCTCATGATGCTGATGTCCCGCTGTGATGATGATGTCCCGTGCAGCCGCGGGAGCGATGTCCCGCCTCCTATGACACACAGCACAGTGATTCCTATCATTGGATCACTGTACCAGAGGAGGTGGGACGTCGCTATGTGGCTGCTTGCCATAACAAGGAGGAGGTGGGACATCGTTGCAGAGCGGCAGGAGGGGGAGGAAGGGGAATCGTAAGACAGCCCTGCATTACATTAGAACGTGAGGAGGGGGGATGGTGCGGTGCGCGCTGCGCGGCAAACTGACACAGAGGGAGGGGAAACTCACAGGGGCACCGGGCCATTCACGAGTGTCACCCAGCGGCATGGCCCCGCCCCTTTTTCTCCTCCATTTCGGGCAAATTTTTCACTGACTCGAGTATAAGCCGAGGCGGCTTTATTCAGCCCAAAAAGTGGGCTGAAAAACTAGGCTTATACTTGAGTATATACAGTAATATTTTGCCTTTTCAATATTTCCCAGCATATTTCATTTTTTTAGAAGAAGGGTGGGTTTTAACTTTCTACATTATCTTTTAATTCATTTCTCCATAAAGTGGGGGAAATAGACTTTACGGCATCCTGGTTCCAAATGTTCTGTCCTAGATCTCACTCCTTATTCTGTATTTTTCCCCTCCCACTTTCTCAAATCATATGTGAATGACATAACATCATATCAGCGTGACAAGAATGGCAACTCAGAGGTGGAGGTGGTTTCACAAAGCTAGAGTTGCCTCTAATACAGAGTTACCAATATTATTTTTTTGGTCACACAATTTGTTTGCCAAAGAGATTTTGTAGGCCTTTGTTTCTTAAAGCCTGCTTACCTCTTTGATCAGTTCTGGAACAGGTGAAAAAAAACTTAAATTGATGTTTTGAAAAAACCCAATTTCTTTATATATTTGAATATAAAAGCAGGAGATAAAAACTACCAACTGTACCATTTCAACATTAAAAACAACACTATTATTGTGGATTATATGGCAAAACAACAGGTTTTTTTTCATCTTTACCTCCATATATTCCAGAATCATTTGCTATCACTCTTTGACAATAGGCATGAGCTATTAGCATTGAAGTCTTTTTTTCACGTTATGTCTTTATCCACCCACAAAGAATAAACCTCCCCATCTTTATATTACCTAAACAGCACTATTTCTGCATAACAGGTGATTTGGGAGAACCTAGCACTTTGCAGACATAAAGTGAGAAAAATCTCATTAAGCAGCACTCTGGACTATAACAATTTGTGTCCAACCTTGTAGAGAACTTTATTTTCATCACAAAGCATGGAATGGCTGTCCTTGGCAGCACCAGCAACCTCAATTATGTTACATCGCAACAAACTACTAACTGATCCTTTTTAATCTTCTCTTACCTTATACACTGTTTGTACTGATTGGTAGTAACTTTACAGGTTTAAGACTGGCTTCTCCTACAGCTTTACTTGGAGAGTTTGGGGACTGAGCCAAAGACCAATAATCTTCCCCTCACCCATGTGAATGAACCAGGCCTTGCTTAGGTGTATGTGTGTAATGTATGAGTCTTAACTGGCAGAAACTTTAAGTAGCAAAACAGATGAAATCTCTTAAGAAGCACAGATGCTGTTTTCTGGCAAATCATCTTTCAGTAGAGAGCAATCTGCAAAAGCAGCACATGTTGCTGGAGAAATGCTGGATGGTAATATGAGAGGCGAGCAACCGGGCAATCCCAAAAACTCTGTTTGGAGTAGATTGCGCTTGGGCATTTTGGGCATTTTGGAGCAGGGGTGTCAAACTCAAAGCCCATGGGCCAAATCCGGCCCATGAGGTTCATAGATCTGGCCCACGGGACCACCCTGGAAACAGTAAGGGACTGGCCTGTCCATTTGCGGCTGCGACGGCCTCCTGCAACCTCTGCCAGCGAAAACCCAAGCTCTGTTTTTGTTGGCAGAGGGTTGCAGGAGGCTGTCGCAGCCAGGAACGGAGCTTGGGAGCCTGTTTTGGCTGGCAGAGGACTTGGGCTTCCACAGGCCCCCCTGACATGAGTGACATCAAGCAGGCCACACCCACTCTGGCCACACCTATCCCCCCCCCTCAGAGGTCAAACACAACTCTGATGTGGCCCTCAATTAAATCAAGTTTGACACCCCTGGTCTGGAGAAAGAGAATGACAGTGCAAAAGGAGAAGAAATTCTAAATACGGTAGAATCCTTAGGTCCACACAATTCAAAACTATGCAATCAGGTGGCAGTGGAAGTCTACTCATCTTGGTGCAGTAATTCACTGTGTGATGTGGGAAATCGAGAAAATGGTCTGGCTTTTTAAAATTAAAGCAACTGCTGAATAAGTCAACTAATAAACCTCATTTCGGGGAGGGGGGAAATCCCACAGATAGTTCTCCAAAATACCAAGCAAACACTCCTAAACTAAGGTGATCCAGAATGTTTTGGGATGTCAGGAAGAGTGAGAGAACTGCAGAGGATATGACATCAGTTATGCTACCAGTTGTGGCTTCTCTGTTTTCTCAAATGCATTCCAAGGAAACACCTGGAGCCAAGCAGGAAGTAAAACTTTTTTCAGGTTATTGTTTTTCCGAAAGCCTCAAGAAATGCAAAGATGTATCCCAACTTAGAATCCTCCAGATGTGACAAATGACCCAACTGTACTCAACTTTGCGCCCTTCAGATGTGCTCAACTACATTCCATCTTTCCTCAGCAGGCACTGCGTTTGGGCATGACAAGAATTGATGTCCACTACAACTAAGGGCACAGGGCTGGGGGGAAACGGAGGAATTGTTCAAAATACAAAATGCGTAACGCTGAAAACATTGAATAGCAAACTAAAAATCAAAGACTTTGAATGCTTTGCATGTGTCTGATTATTCCCATTTCCATTTCTGAAAGATTGGAGGCAGGGTTGATATTATACTTCCAAGTATTTTTAAAATTCTCTTAAAAGACACTCCTATCAAAAACTCCTTGAGCAAAGCTTTCACCGCAGTCTGTTCTATAATGCACACTGTATTATAATAACATCTGTTCTATTTATTCCCTTTCCAGATCTGAACCTTGGAAGAACAGTCCATTATTTCATGTCCAAATTTCCCAGACCACCAGGATGTTTTATTCCCTTTGTAATAAAAAGAAAAACAATTAACCCAAACATGGGCCATCCAACTGCTGATCCTTTATCTGGCTTTGCATTTTTAAGACGATTATTTTGAAACAATACCTATACCAATACCTTGTTCCAGGATGACTGGCAGTGCAATCTTCTGTGGCTTTATTTGCATGGTAAGCACCACTTTATGCAGGATGCAGTGGTTCAGTGGCTAAGACGCTGAGCTGGTCGATCAGAAAAGTCGGGAGTTCAGCGGTTCGAATCCCTACGGCTGCGTAATGGAGTGAGCTCTTGTTACATGTCCCAGCTTCTGCCAACCCAGCAGTTCGAAAGCACATAAAAAAATGCAAGTAGAAAAATAGGAACCACCTTTGGTGGGAAGGTAACAGCACTCCGTGCATCTTCGGCGTATAGTCATTCTGGCCAATGACCACGGAGATGACTTCGGACAATCTAGCTCTTCAGCTTTGAAATGGAGATGATCTCTGCCCCCTAGAGTTGGGAACAACTAGCACATATATGTGAGGGGGAACCTTTACCTTTACCACTTTATGCATAGAGAGGCTGCAGTGAAGTGGGATCTTTGGTGCTCTCTGAGCTTGGTTTTCTTCTTTAAGATGTTTCATTACCAAACTAGGAAACATCATCAGTGCTAGAAGGGAGTGGGGTTTGCTCTTATTTTTATATACTGGTGCCTTGCCTTTTCAGTGCTGGAGGGGAGAGGGTCTGGAGTCTGGCCTTATCAGAGGATCAACAGAAATTCTTGCTTTGAGGAGGTCTGGTCACAGAAAACTGAGTGATCTCACATGCTTTCATTTCATCCTTTTTACAAATATGATTTTTTGGGTGCTGGTTGTGGTGGAAATTTGAGCATAATAATCACATAAAGAACCTAACATCCATTTCTGCACATGCCCTACGGGCAGCAACATAGGGGAAAATTTTGTGAATGTGATATCCAGAATACTAAATCAACCTCCATCAAGGGGTTAGGTCACTCCCCTTGTTCACTGGATTAAATGCTAGGTGGGATGCAGGCATTTTATTGAGAAAGCTAAATAAAGAAAGGCAGAACGATGACATGACAAGGATGTAAGCATCTCCTTCTCACCGGCCAGCTGTTTCTACCCACTTTTATTCAATGGTTCTGACTGCAGGTTCCTGACCTGCAGCTGGAAAGCTGCAAAAGGACGTTGTCAGTTTCTTTCAAACACATTGCAGAAGCATCTCCCTGAGGCATTGGGAGACAGCTATTGTTCAGGGGAGGCTGGTGCAGCTAGTTTTATATGATCAGATCCAGATGGAGGATTCCACCTGGGTTGGGGGTGGGGGGAATGGGAAGCTTTGTGAGGGTGGGGAAAGAACATAATGAAGCCCTGAGATCTAAATGAGTCCTTGCTGAATGGCCAAGGTTTCAGATCAGGGGTTTACTGAAATCAAAGAGAACCAGTTGCTCTCAAGGAAGTGCTATTAGCTTTCATTATTTAAGAACTACTAGACAGTCTGGCAGATTTGCAAAGATAGAAAGCCAAGCTATTTCCCCCCCCCCCCCCCATACTTTCATATATGCTACGTTAAATCAAGCTCAGTGATAAAGCTTGCGCACTTCAAACAGCTCACTCAGTCATTATAAGGTCTATTTTTGAGGGATGTGTGATATTAAGGTTTAGAGTGGTGTACAAAGTGGGCCACTACGGCTTGTTCTACAAACAATGATTTAAAAACTCAATTTAGCATTATGTGTGAAGCCAAGCTGTTTCATACAGTCTTCCCAAACCGGATGCCTTGTAGATGTTTGGGGACTACTACAGTTCCCAGAACTCCTCGCCAGAAGAGACAAAGAGTGCTAGAATTTATATATATTTCATACACTTGCTAGCATTAGTCTGCTGTTCTACTTCAAACAACTCTGAGTGATCTAGATAAACAATTACAGACAATAGGAAATTAAGTCAGCAATGGCATGATCCAAAAGAGAAGACTCCAAACTTGACCTCCTCTAAATGCCCACTCCCAGAGTCAGGTTTTCATCTCTCTGAAGAAACTTATCAGGGTAAATAATGGTTTCTAGAACTGGAGATAAGTTATTCTACAGTCTGATGTCCCTACAGAGAGGGCTGTAGTATCGAGTCCTTGCAGAAGGATTTCTTTAGGGAATGGGACCAGTGGTGGGATTCTGTGGGGCATGCCTTGGTGGGCGTGGCTTGATGGGCATGGCAGGGGAAGGATATTGCAAAATCCCCATTTCCTTCCCAATCAGCTGGGACTGGGACTCGGTAGGCAGAGAATAGATGGGGGCGGGGCCAGTCAGAGGTGTTACTTACTGGTTCTCTGAACTACTCAAAATTTCTGCTACTGGTTCTCCAGAACTGCTCAGAACCTGCTGAATACCACCTCTGAATTGGACCCTTTAGCAGGGCCATTCTCACAAATCTTACAGGACATCTGGATTCATTTCAGAGCAATCAGCTTTGGAGATAACTAGGACCTGAGCCACGTTAAAGATGGTAGCAGAAATTAAGTGGCAACCAGAGCATTTCCCACACTACCAGCTGAAGCTTCCATGCAGTTTTCAAGGGCATCTCCCTGTAGAGCAAATTGCAGCAGCCCAGCTATGAGGTGACAGGTTTGAGTGACTGTGCTCAATGTCCAGGAAAGGGTTAATGCACAAGATATAATTGTACCAAGACTCTCCTAGCCATCCGCAGGAGGAACAAATCCCCCAGAATACAACCCCCAGGCTGCAAACTAGCTGATTAGTAGCAGAATACCTGCCACAAGGGATGTGTGGGCAGAGGAAATGTATACAGAATTGCAGGGATCTCATTGATGTGAATGAAATTGTTTCCTTGCTCTAACCACCTCCCACCAATACTCCTGTTTATTTTGCTTCCCCTATGCTCTTTTGTTTTTGTTTGTCTTCCCCCATTACAGCTTTTGGAATGTAATCTTCTCAGTAGAGACGCATTCTTTTATACTTGATCATGAGTCACACCAATGAAACGATGCACTCAACAACAAGCAAGCACAACATATGCCTTCTGTACAGGGAGATGCATTACCCACAAATCCAATGAGATTCTTTTCAGTGAAAATTAGGCTACCAGCTATCATTTCTTTGAGAAGAGCTTGGAGTTGGGAGTCCCTTTCCACCACATCCTGGTTTGTTTCTAATCTTCATTATCCAGATTCATTTAAATATGAAAGTATTTGTTGCGTTAAGGATAAACCTCTACCTTGGGAATAACACAATGAAGAAACCTGAAGGATTTGACCAATTGACTCCATGCCAATAGGCCCAAACACATGAAATTCAGTTTTTGTTTCCCATAAATGTCTCTTCCATGTAATCCTATTCGTACCAAGAGAGAATTTATAAAAATCTCTGTGCCTTTACAATTCCTTCATCTTAGAAAAGTGAGTTCAGCCTAGACCCAAGATACCATAGAAGGAGCACTTGTTATTTGGCAAAGCAATAGTTCCCCCTCTCACAAAGGGTCAGGTTTTCACACAAAATCTCCCATCCCGTAAGACTGGGAAAAAATGTAAATAATAATAACAACAACAACAACAACAACAACAACAACTCCGCCGTTGCCGGTCCCAAGTTCGGATGAGAAAGGAGGAGGGTTGGGGTCAGGTTGGCAACTGGCCCCATAAAAAAACCCCGCCAACCCATACAATATGGTAAAAGAAACGGATAAAAAATTTATACCGCATCGGTCGTCGCGGGGGTTAACAAGGGCCGCGGCGGATGTTGGGGTCCCTGGACATCCGTCGACAAGTGGGCTACAAGTGGACCAGCCAACAAAACGACAAAAATATAGTGCAGATGAAAACTGTGCCATAATGGCCTGTTACTACAACTCAGAGCCAGAAAAAAGAGGTTATTTAAAGCGAATGTATGAATTATGAAAAGAACAATATCCAGATTCAAATGTTAGTAAACAACGACTAGCAGATCAAAGGTGAATTATTGTATTGAATAAAGTGTTTAGTGAAGTTGAACTTGAGGAAATTCAGGCAAATTGCAAAACCAAAAAAACAATATCACAAGCAGAAATAACTGATATTCAAGACACAACTAAAGACATTATAGTAGAACTCCCAGAAGAAGCTCTCGGGGAGGAAATAACACCACCACCACTAGAACCAGTTATCACTGAACCAACTGATGAACTAACTCAAAAACAAAAAGAATTGAAGGATAAGATCATGGAGCATTTTCTGCTTAATGAGGAAAGGCAACGTTTACCATCACTAAAAACTGGGCCTAAGAAAATTTTGGCCCCTATCATGAAAATGGTTAATGCAGTGTTTTCAACAATTGAATCGGGATCCATCTTGGAAACGAACCAGTTAATGTACAGCGCAGCTGTAATAGTCACTAATGAACTAGGCATTAAAATCAAAGTACCTAGTCACACAACAGAAAAAGCATCAAAGCCAAAGTGGAAAATCCGATTAGAACAAAAAGTCAAAAAATTAAGGGCAGATGCTAGTAACTTAAAGAACATGCATGAGCAACGGCTTAAAAACAACAAAACCATAGATCGGCTAATCAGAAGATATAGATTGGATACAAGAAACATCAATGAAGCTGTAGAAATTGTAAAACAGCGGATAACAGCAACAGCTAGAAAAACTGAAAGATATGAGGCACGAATCATCCAATATAAACAAAATCAACAATTTCGATCAGACCAACGGCGTTTTTATCAAAGTCTTAATGTGAATGGTGACACCAAAAGTGAAAAACCAGAAAAGCAGGCCACAGTTGAATTCTGGAAAGAATGGTGGAAAAATGCAAAGGACTACAATAAGGAAGCAAAGTGGATACATGACTTTGAGAAAAGCATTGGCAACAAACAAATGCAAGTATTAGAAATAACAACTGAGATGGTCAAAAATCGAGTAAAAAAGGTAAAGAATTGGACATCACCTGGAAAGGACCAATTACATGGTTTCTGGCTCAAATATCTGACCAGTTTACATGCAATATTGGCCAGGCAACTGAATGAAATTTTACAAAAGGGCCAAATTGATGAATGGTTGACAACTGGAAAAACATATTTGATTCAGAAAGATGCAACTAAAGGAACAACACCTGAAAACTACAGACCAATAACATACTTGCCAACAACCTTCAAATTACTCACAGGCATTATTGCAGATAACATGATGGATTATTTGGAAACAAACAACATCTTGCCAGTAGAGCAAAAAGGCAACAAAGAAGGAGCAGGGGCACAAAGATCAGCTCCTAATTGATAAAATGATATTAGAAAATTGTAAGAACAGAAAAACAAACTTGAATATGGTCTGGATTGATTACAAAAAAGCATTTGACACACTGCCACATAGTTGGATCATAAAATGCTTAGAAACAACTGGCATTAGCAAAAATATTACATCCTTTACTGAAAAGGAGATGAAACAATGGAGAACTGAGTTGGCAGTAGGGAATGAGATCTACAGAATGGTTAATATCAAGCGAGGAATTTTCCAGGGTGATTCACTTTCACCTCGTCTCTTCATCATCGCAATGATCCCACTATCAGCAATCTTAAAAAAAATGAAATTAGGCTACCAAACAGCCAAAGAAGCTGAAAAAATTTCGCATTTACTATATATGGATGATTTGAAACTCTATGAAAAGTCAGAAATAGAAATCCAATCATTGACAAATACAGTCCGAGTATTCAGCACCGATATTTCAATGCATTTTGGCATGGAAAAATGCGCCACTGTATCCATAAAAAGAGGCAAAATCACTGCACGTGAGGGAATTGAAATGCCCAATGGCCAACTAATTAAATGCAATGAAAATGAAGCCTACAAATACTTAGGCATTCTGCAGTTGGATAATATCAA